>NW_022631108.1:3523826-3687930 GCF_010015895.1 Lontra canadensis | reverse complement strand
ATATATATATATATATATATATATATATATATATATATATATATATTTACTACAGGACTATGCCAATTCCCAGTGGATATGCAAAAATTTCAAGATTTCTAAATCTCCAGAGACTTTAAAGTCCACTGCATATAAGAATCCCAAGATGCCAATGTGTAGCCACCTTTGCAGGGAAAATCCTAGATGCAGAGATTTTTTTTTTTTTTTCATTGAGAGGTAAAGGAGTTGACAAATTTAAATCAGCTGCTTTAGAAAACTTCATGAGAAAATGTTTTTCTTTATTCTGAATAACTGGCCTAATAGTTAAGAGCAGGGTGCCAGTAACTTTTTAACCATAATTCCTTTCTTTCATGTGGTATTTTTTAATAGGGCTTCTAAAAATAAGGCAAGGGTTTTCTATTCCCACTTCCACCCCATACAAATTATGCCTATTTCATTGGTTAATCAAACTGTCCAGATTTCTCTATGACCAAAGTGTACTTACTGCTAATAAACTTGGTGAGACTTCAAGAGAGGCTGATGTCCAAAATAGTTATATATCATTTTGTATTATCATTCCCTTTTGATTTTTTATTACCTTCAAATTAGTCTTGAATTTAATCCTGATTTCTTCTTTTCTACTGTTTCCCTTTCTCAAAATCTTTATGGGGAAGGGTGAAGAGCAAAGATGGTGGCATAGTAGGAGGACTCTAGGCTTGTCTTGACCCTTGAACACACTTCAATAACTATCAAATCATTCCGAATACACAAGAAATTGAACTGAGAATAGACAGAACAAACTGCACCATAAGAGATAGATGAGAAGCCACATAGAGGAAGTTAGGACGTATGAAAACATGATTTGGAGGGGAAATAGACTGTGGGTACTGCAAAGGGGAGTGAGCCTTTGTTGCTGAGAAAGGTGGTGGTTATGGTGGGGGGAACATACCAGGAAATGCACAAGGAGAACACTTCCCCAAATCTATTGGGTGGTAAAACAAGAGGGGCTGATTTTCCTGACTTTTTGCAACCAGCAGGGCTCAAAGACTCGAGTTTTAAAGGTCTGCAGGCTTGGCTGGGATAGAGCTCACAGGGCACTCTCCTACTCCTGGAGAGAAGGCAGACAAACAACCCCAGGTCAGACAGTGTCATATGAGGATTGCCTAAGGCACATGGGAGAGACACTGTTCCCTCTACTTAAAGCACATCTGTGAGAGTTTCCATTCACAGACCCAGTTCTTCAAGAACAAAAGAGCCAGGAAGCAGCACTTCCATTCCACCCTTCCTCAGCACAGGCACAGAGAAATTCCCCAAGGGCTTCTTTCCCTGATGCTGGCCATTTAGACTCCTTACTTGAAATCCCATGCCCCTGCATTGTTTTTTTTTTTTAAATTCAATTACCGAACTTATAGTACATCACTAGTTTCAGAATTTGTGTTCAATACATTATCAGTTGTTCATAACACCCAGTGCTTATCACATCACATGCCCTCCTTAATGCCCATCACCCAATTACCCCATCCCCCCACCCACATCCTCTCCTGTAACCTTCAGTAATCCTATACTTAAGAGTTACTCATAGGGGTGCCTGGTTGGCTCAGTGGGTTAACCCTCTGTCTTCAGCTCAGGTCATGATCTCAGGATCCTGGGATTGAGCCCCGCATGGGGCTCTCTGCTCAGCGGGGAGCCTGCTTCCCCCCTCTCTCTCTGCCTGCCTCTCTGCCTACTTGTGATCTCTCTCTCTGTGTCAAATAAATAAATAAAATATTTTAAAAAAAGAGTTACTCATGGTTTTTCTCACTGTTTGAGGACTTCCCATTCAGTTTTCCCACCCTTCCCTTGTAATCCATTGTGCTGTTTTTTATATGCCATGTATGAGTGAAATCATATGATAATTGTTTTTCCCTGATTGACTTATTTTGCACAGCATAATACCCTCCAGTTCCATCCACATCAATGTAAATTGTAAGTATTCATCCTTTCTGATGGCTGAGTCATATTCATATATATATGTATATATATATATATATATATACATATATATATATATACGTATATACATATATATATGCGCCACATCTTCTTTATCCACTCATCTTTTGATGGACAACATCTGGACTCTTACCGTAGTTTAGCTATTGGGGACATTGCTGCTATGAACATTGGGGTGCAGATGCCCCTTTGGATCTCTATATTTGCATCTTTGAGGTAAATACCTAGTAGTGCAATTGCTGGGTCCTGGGTTGCTCCATTTTTAACTTCTTGAGGATCCTCCATACATTTTCCAGAGTGGCTGTACCAGCTTGCATTCCCACCAAAAGTGGAAGAGGGTTTACCTATCTCCTCATCCTCGCAAACATTTGTTCTTCCCTGTCTTGTTCATTTTAGCTATTCTGACTGGTATGAGATGGTATCTCACTGTGATTTTGATTTGTATTTCCCTGATGCCAGGCAATGTGGAACATTTTCTTATGTGTCTCTTGGCCATTTGGATGCCTTCTTTGGAGAAATGTCTCTTCATGTCTTCTGCCCATTTCTGGACTGGATTACATGTGTTTTGGGTGTTGAATAATTTTTTTTAAGATTTTATTTATTTACTTGAGAGAGAGAGAGAGAAAGCATGAAAAGGGAAAAGGTCAGAGAAAGAAATAGACTCCCTGCAGAGCTGGGAGCTTGATGCAAGACTTAACCCCGGGACTCCAGGATCATGACCTGAGCCAAACACATTCACTTAACCAACTAGACCCACCCAGGCACCCACTAGGTGTTGAGTTTGAAAAGTACTTTATAGATCTTGGATACCAGCCCTTTATCTGGTATGTCTTATGAGAGTAACTTCTCCCATTCCATAAGTTGCCTTTTAGTTTTGTTGACTGTTTCCTTCGCTGTGCAGAAGTTTTTATCTTAATGAAACATGAATACATCTTTTTTTTTTCTTTTTGTTTCCCTTGCCTTTAGATATATGTCTAGGAAGAAGTTGCTAAGTTGCTACAGCTGGGGTCAAAGAGGTTGTTGCCTGTCTACTCCTCTAGGATTTTTTATGCATTCCTGTCTCACATTTAGATCTTTCATACATTTTGAGACTATTTTTGTGTATGGTGTCAGAAAATGGTCCAGCTTCGTTCTGCATGTGGCTGTCCAGCACCATTTATTGAAGAGACTATTCTATTTCCACAGGATATTCTTTCCTGATTTGTTGAGGATTAGTTGACCATTGAGTTGAGGGTTTATTTCTGGATTCTCTTCTCTTTTCCATTGATCCATGTCTGTTTTTATGCCACTACCATATTGTATTGATGATTACAGCTTTGTAATTTAGCTTGAAGTCAGGCATTATGATGCCTCCAGCTTTGGTTTTCTTTTTCAACTTTCCTTTGGCTATTTGGTGTCTTTTCTGGTTCCACGTAAATTTTAGGATTGTTTATTCCACCTCTGTGAAAAATGTTGATGGTATTTTGGTAAGGATTGCATTGAATGTGTAGATTGTCCCGGGTAATATAGACAATTTCACAATATTTCTTCTTCTAATCCATGAGCATGGAATGCTATTCCATCTCTTCATGTCTTCCTCAGTTACATTAATAAGTGTTCTGTAGTTTCAAGAGTACAGATCCTTTACCTCTTAGGTTAGATTTATTCCCAGGTATCTTAAGGATTTTGGTGCAATTGTTAATGGGACCATTTCCTTTATTTCTCTTTCTTCAGACACATTGTTAATGTATAAAAGCATACCTGATTTATGAGCATTTATTTTATATCCTGCCATCTTACTGAATTCCTGTATGCACTCTAGCAATGTTGGGGTGGAGTCTTTTTTGGGTTTCCACAGAAAGTAACATGTCTTCTGAGAAGAAAGAAAGATTTCTTCTTTGACAATTTAAATACCTTTTATTTATTTTCTTTTCTTTTCCTTCTTTCTTTCTTTCTTTCTTTCTTTCTTTCTTTCTTTCTTTTTCTTTTTCTTTTTTTTTTTTTTCTGATTTCTAAGGTGAGGACATCTAGTATTATGTTAAATAACAGTGGTGAGAGTGGACATCCCTGTCTTGTTCCTGATCTTAGGGAAAAAGCTTTCAGGTTTTCCCCACTAAGAATGATATTAACGTGGCTTTTCACAGATAGCTTTTATGATATCGAGGTATGTTCCCTCTATCCCTACACTGTGGAAAGTTTTAATCAAGAAAGGATGCTGCATTTTGTCAAATGCTTTTTCTGCTTTAATTGGGAGGGTCATAAGGTTCTTGTTCTTTCTTTTATTAATGTGATGTATCACATTGATTGATTTGCAAATGTTGAACCACCCTTTCAGCACAGGAATAAATCCTACTTGGTTGTGGTGAATAGTCCTTTTAGCATACTGTTAGATCCTATTGGTTAGTATCTTGGGGAGAATTTCGGCATTGATGCTCATCAGGGATATTGGCCTGTAATTCTTTTTGATGGGGTCTTTGGTTTTGGGAACAAGGTAATGTTGGCCTGAGAACAAGAGTTTGGAAGTTTTCTTCCCTTTTTATTTATTTTTCAATTATTCTATGTTAGCCACCATACAGTACATCATTAGTTTTTGATGTGGTATTCCATGATTCACTGTTTGTGCATAACACCCAGTACTTTATGCAATCCATGCCCTCCTTAATAATCATCACCAAGCTTACCCATCCCCTCTCCTTTCTAAAACCCTCAGTTTGTTTCCTGGAGTCTATAGACTCTCATGGTTTGTCTTTCCCTCTAATACCCCTCCACCTTCATTTTGCCTTTCTATTTTTTTCTGAAATAGCTTCAGAAGAATAGGTAATAGTTCTTATTAAAATGGTTGATAGAGGGGCGCCTGGGTGGCTCAGCGGGTTAACCCTCTGCCTTTGGCTCAGGTCATGATCTCACAGTCCTGGGATCGAGCCTCACATCGGGCTCTCTGCTCGGTGGGGAGCCTGCTTCCCCCTCTTTCTGCCTGCTTCTCTGCTTACTTGTAATCTTTGTCTGTCAAAAAAATAAAATCTTACCAAAAAAAAAAATGGTTGATAGAATTCCCCTGGGAAGCCATCTGGCCCTAGACTGTTTGTTGAGAGATTTTTTATTACTGCTTTAATTTCCTTGCTGGTTATGGATCTGTTCCAGTTTTCTATTTTTTCCTGTTTCAGTTTCAGTAGTTTTTAAATTCCCAGGAATGCATCCATTTCTTCCAGAATGCCTAACTTGTTGGCATATAGTTGCTCTTAATATGTTCTTAAAATTGTTCATATTTCTTTGTTGGTGGTCATTATGTCTCCTCTTTCATTCATGATGTTATTAATTTGGGCCCTTTCTCTTTTCTTTTGGTTAAGTCTGGCTAGAGGTTTACCAATCTCAATAATCCTTTCAATGAACCAGTGTGTAGTTTCATTGATCTGTTCTACTGTTTTTTCTAGTTTCTAGTTCATAGATTTCTGCTCTAATCTTCATGATTTCTGTCCCCATGCTTGCCTTAGGTTATATTTGCTGTTCTTCCTCCACTTCCTTTAGGTGTAAGGTTAGCTTGTATATTTGTGACTTTTCTAATTTTTTGAGAAAGTCTTATATTGCTGTTTGTTTGGGTTTTTGTTTGTTTGTTTGTTTGTTTTTCTTTTTCTCTTAGGACAGCCTTTGCTGCATCCCAAAGGTTTTGAACAGCTGTGTATTCATTTTCATTTGTTTTCATTATTTTTTTTTTAAATCCTTGATTTCCTGCTTGGCCCATCCATTCTTTAATAGGATGTTCTTTAGCCTCCAAGTGTTTGAGTTCTTTCCAAATTTCCTCCTGTACTTGAGTTCAAGTTCCAAAGCATTGTGGTCTGAAAATAAGCAGGGAATAATCTTTTGGTATCCACTGAGACCTGATTTGTGACGCAGTACGTGAACTATTCTGGAGAATGTTTCATGTGCTCTTGAGAAAAAAATTGTATTCTTTTGCTTTAAGTTGGAATGCTCTGTTTATACCTGTGAAGTCCATCTGGTCCAGTTTGTCATTCAAAGCCCTTGGTGCCTTGTTGATCTTCTGCTTAGATGATCTGTCCATTGCTGTGAGTGGGTTGTTGAAGTCTCCTACCCTTGTTGTATTATTATCAATCTGTTTCTTTACTTTGGTTATTGTTTTATACAATTGGTTATTTTAGGAGCATGATATTTATAATTGTTACATCTTCTTGTTGGATAGGCCCTTTAAGTATGATATAAATGTTCCTCTTCATCCCTTAGTACAGTCTTTGATTTAAAATCTAATTTGTCTGATATAAGGATCACTATTGCAACTTTCTTTTGAGGCCCATTAGCATGAAAAATTTTTCTCCACCTCCTCACTTTCAATCTGGAGGTGTCTTTAGGTCTAAAATGAGTATCTTGTAGACAGAATATGGATGCATCTTGCTTTGTTATCCAATCTGATACCTTGTGTCTTTTGATTAGAGGATCTAGCCCATTTACATTCAGAGTAACTATTGTAAGATATGAATTTGATTCTATTGCATTACCTGTAAAATCCCAGTTTCAGTAGATTGTCTTTTTTTAAATTTCCAGTCTATGTTACTTTTGGGCTCTCTCTCTGCTTAGAGGATCCATTTTAATATTTCTTGTAGAGATGGTTTAGTGGTTACATGTTCTTTTAGTTTCTTTTTTTCCTGGAAGCTCATTCTCTCTCCTCCCATTCTGAATGACAGCCATCCTGGATAAAGTATTCTTGGCTGCATGTTTTTCTCATTTAGTACCCTGAATATGTCATGCTAGCCCTTTCTGGCTTGCCAGGTCCCTGTGGATAGGTCTGGTGCCAGCCTAATGTTCCTACACCTGTAGTTTAACAACCTCTTGTCTCAAGTCGCTTTTAGGATTTTCTCTTTATCTCTGAAATTTGCAAGCTTCACTATTATACATTGGGGTGTTGATCTATTATTATTTTTTTGAGAGGGGTCCTCTCTACCTCTTGGACTTATATGCCTGCTTCCTTCCCCAGATTAGGGAAGTTCTCAGCTATGATTTGCTCAAATGTATCTTTTGTGTGTGTGTGTGTGTCTCTCTCTCTCTTTCTTCTTCCTCTGGCACCCCAATAATTCTAATATTGTTTTGCTTTATAGTATCACTGATTTCTCAAAGCCTCCCCTCATTACTTGTTTTACTTTCTTTTCCTCAGCTCCGTGCTTTCCATCTGGTTGTCTTCTACGTCACTTACTCTCTCTTCTTCCTTGTTTACCCTAGCTGTTAGAGCATCCAGTTTTGACTGTTTCTCGGTTAGAACATTTTTTTTTTTTAATTTCAGTTTGATTTGGTCTCATTTCTGCACTAAGAGATTCTCTGGTATTTTTTTTGCCTAGCTAGTAACTTTTTAATTGTTATCCTGAATTCCAGCTCCGATATTTTACTTATATCCATATTGATTAGATCTGTGGCAGAGTATTACCTCTAGTTCTTTCTTTTGTTGTGGATTCCTCCTGCTAGTCATTTTGCCCAGAGAAGAACGGATGAACGAGAAAACAAAATAAAAAATATCATCCCTGACCCAAGCAAATTACACACCAGACAAATCTGAAGAAGTCAGAAACCAAAAAAGCAAAGATAAAGAAAAAAAAGTGGGGGGAGAGAATACATTCTCACTTGTGATCAAAATAGGGTGATTCACTTGGTCCTAGGTGTATTTTGTTTGTTTGTTAGAACACACTAAATCCCAAAATTGTAAAGATCGCAAAGGTTATATGTATACAAAAATAAAATTGAATACAGTGAAAGGAAGCAAAAAAGATAGAATGTATTTATAAAATGTAAATGTAGAAAATGAAAGTAATAAAACAAAGAGTTGATTAAAAAAAGAAAGTAGTTGGAAAGAAAAACAATAGGAAAAATTTAAAGTAAAAGATAAATGAATTAGAAAAACCTTGAATTCTAGATACTATGTTCCCCTACCACTGGAGTACTGCAGTCCTGTGTGCTTGGAAACTTGGTGTTCACCTGTTCTTTTGAGTGGTCTTCTGGAGGAGAGTCCCACCTCACTGAATCTCAGGTGTCTTTGCCTGGGCAGTGTTGCACCACCCCACACCAGGATGCTGGGCTCAGTGTAAGATGCTTCTGGTTTCTTTATGTTCCCTGAAGGTTTTCCATGCCTCTTTAGAGGATGAAAATAAAAATAGCCACACCCCCATCCCAGCATTGGAGCTGAAAGATCCTCTCTTCAGTAAACCTTCAGGATAAGTACTTTTCACTTTTGTGTGTGTCAAACTCTGCAGCCTCCTTTGGTGCATGCTTACATCAGTTCTCCTTGGGGAAGTGCATTTCTATCCTTTGCTGCATCCCCACCTGGGGAGGGGTCACCTGGTAGTGCACATTCCCACACTGCCCCTCCCAGGGAAAGGCAACGGTTTCCCCTTTTTCTGTCCTTTGCAGGGTTTCCACATGGATAGCTCTTGCCCAACCATATCACATTTTGCAGTTTATGGAAAAGCAAGTTGAGAGCCCCCACTTGGGTTCACTGACTGTAGCTGGTTTCCCCATTACAATATTTGGGAACTCTGTGGGCTCAGGCACCCCTGCTCATTCTGTGACTCTGAGGATCCCAAGACCACACTGTCTTATATAGGATTTTGCCCTGCCTCACCACCTGAGCACCTTTCAGGCATGGATGTCTTTCACTGGAGCAGATTCCTAAAGGTTCTGATTCTGAACACCAGGGTCATATCAATTTGCCATAGCTGGATTACAGAGCTTCCTTCCCCCCTCCAATTATCTTCTGATATATCCCCTCAGTTTCACTTCTCCACACCTCTTACCTTGCAAAAATTGTTCACTTTTCTATTTGCAGAATTCCAGCAATTATTTTCTTACATCTCAGGTTGAATTCATAGGTGTTTAGAATGAATTGATAGTTATCTAGCTAAATTCAAGGGACCAGAAGAAATGAGGTCCCCTACTCTTCTGCTGTCTAAGCTTCCTCACCATGCCTCTGCATTCTGGCATGACTGCCCTTCTCAGTCAAACATGTATCAGTCCCATCATGGTGAGATCCTCCCCTAGAAGACCAGAGCAGGTTCTGCCACAGTGCATCCCTAAAGTTTGGAGTTTTAAGAGTCAGCAGGCTTGGCTGGGTTAAAGCCCAAATTGTACTGCATTATTCTTGGCAAGCAAGCAATTGGAGACAGATAGCATGAATGTGGCTCTGTGAAAAATGCCTGGGATGCATTGGGGGGAGGGTGGATTGTGTTCTCCTTTGGGATTGCTTGTCTGAGTATAGCATGCACTGAAACTCCTCTCTGGGGACAAAGGTGCTGGCTGGTGAGCCATTTCCTTCCCCCACTCCTCAACATAATCCAGCTGTATTAAAGAGTACAGCACCCACAGTGACTGTCTAACCTGTTTATACCAAGCCCCAACCCCCTACACTCTGGTGGTACTACTTTTCCCCTGCATGTATGCCTAAGTCCCAACAATGTGAACTCCTTCCCCAGATGAGCAGAAAATTTACACACAGTCTCCCAAATAGAGAGCTCTGCAAGGCTTCACTTATGGCGGAAGTATCACCAGCTCTCATTTGACAAGCAGACCAGAGAAAACCTATTTACAACTAGTCACATGCTAGCCAAGGTCCAAACACAGCCTACTGCAGGCAAGGGCAGCTTCTTCAGGTGAATGCCATGAAGGATAGAATGGATATACAACAGCTGAGTGCACACAGCACACATCAGAGACATTCCCTGAAGCACCATGCCCTGGATGCTATATGATCTTTTCCTCATAAAGTACTTACTCTCAGGTGCAGGAACCATAACAGCATTTGCTAACAAAGTAGAAGACAGAGACTTAGACAAAATGCCAAGAAGAGGAATTCATCCCAAAAGAAAGAACAAGAAATGGTCACAGCCAGAGATCTAATCAAAAGAAAAGTAGTATTTCTGATAGGGAATTTCAATTTCAATCAACAATCATAAGGATATTCACTGGCCTTGAGAAAAGAATGGAAGACTTCATGGAGACCCTTACGAGAGAGGTAAAATAATTTTTTAAAACTGTCAGAAATGAAAAATACAATAGCTGAGATTCAAAACAGGCTAGATGTAATTACCACAAGGATGGAAGAAACAGAGAAATTAGTAAGTGATATAGAAGCTAGAAAATGGAAAATAATGAAGCTGAACAAAAGAAAGAATTAAGGATCACAAGAATAAACATAGGGAAATTCAGTGACTCCATCAAATTTAGTAACATTCATATCATAGGAGTCCCAGAGGAAGAGAGGGAAAAAAAGAGCAGATATTTAATTTGAGGAAATAAGACCTAAAATTTTCCTAATCTGGGGAAGGAAACAGACATCCAAACCCAGGAGACACAGAGAACTCTCATCAAAATCAACAAAAGAGGACCAACACCAAGAAATATCATAGTAAAATTTGCAATAGAGAGATTAAAAAAATTTCCTAAGAGCAGCAAGATAAAAGAAGTCCTTAAATTATAAGGGACCACCCATAAGGCTACATGCAGATCTCTCCACAGAAACATGGCACCAGGAGAGTGACATGATATATTCAATGTGCTGAATGAAAAAAAAAAAAATCTGCAGCCATGAATATTCTATCCAGCAAGGCTATCATTCAGAAAAGAAGGAGACCTAGAGAGTTTCCCGGAAAAACATAAAGGAGTTGGTGACCACTAAACCAACACTGCAAGAAATACTAAAGGGGACTCTTTGAGTGTAAAGGAGAGATCAAAAGTGATAAAACCCATAAAGAAAAAGAAAATATCTCCAGAAACAATGTCAAAACCAGTCATAAAATGGTACCAAATACATATCAATCAATAATTACTCTGAATGTTAATGGGCTAAATGCTTCAATCAAAAGACATAGGATGTCAGAATGGATAAAAGAAAATAACTCATCCATTGCCACCTACAAGGGACTTATTTTAGCTCTATGATACTTGCAGATTAAAAGTGAGGGGATAGAGAAAGATTTACCATACAAATAGAAGTCAAATAAAATCAAGAGAAGGAATATTTGTATCAGACAAACTAGATTTTAAACCAAAGACTAACAAGACATAAAGGACACTATATCATAATTAAATTGCCTATCCAAGAAGAATATCTAACAATTATAAATATTTATGCTCCCAATATGGGAACACCCAAATATATAAAAGAGTTAATAACCAATATAAAAGAACTCATTGATAATAATACAATAATAGTAAGGAACTTTAACACCCTACTTACATCAATGGACACGTTGTGTAAGCAGAAAATCAACAAAGAAGCAATGGCTTTGAATGGGAGAGTGGACCAGATGGATTTAACAGATATGTTCAAATCATTTCTACCTAAAGCATCAGAATACGTATTCTTCTCAAGTACCTATGGGATATTCTCCAGAAGAGATAACATACTAGGTCACAATTCAGGCCTCAACAAGTATAAAACAGTTGCAATCATAACCATGAATACTCTCTGACCAAAACACCATGAAACCTGAATTCAATCAAAGAAAAAATTAAGAAAGCCCACAAGTACATGGAGGTTAAGCAACATGCTAATAACAATAAATTGGACAACTGGGAAATTAAAGATGAGATTAAAAAAAAATACTTGAAACAAATGAAAATGAAAACACCATGGTCCAAAATCTTTGGGATGCAGTGTAAGGAGCCACAAGAGAGAAGTATATAGCAATAAAGGCCTACCTCAAGAAGCAAGAAAAATCTCAAATAAAGAACCTAACATTACAGCTAAAGCAACTAGAAAAAGACGAACAAATGAAGCCTAAAGTGAACAGAAGAAGAGAAGAGAAAGAATACAAATCAGAGCAGAAATGAATATTCTAGAAAATAAACAAACCAATGGAACAGATCCATGAATCTAGGTCTGGCTCTTTGAAAAAATAAAGTTGATAAATGTCTAGCCAGACTTGTCAAAAAGAAAAGAGGAAGAACCTAAATAAAATTACAAATGAGAGGGGAGAAATAACAAACAACAGAGTAGATAAATAATTATGTGAATATTATGAAAAATAATATGTCAACAAATTGAACAACCTGGAAGAAATGGATATGTTCCTAGAAACATATAAACTACCAAAACTGAACTAGAAAAATAGAAAACATAAACAGACCTATAACAAGCAAGGCAAGTTAATCAGTAATCAAAAATCCCCGATAAACATAAGTCCAGGGCCAGATGACTTCCCAGGAATATTCTACCAATCATTTCAAGAAGAGTTAATACTTATGTTCTCAAACTATTCCAAAAAATGGAAATGGAAAAATATTTTCAAATTCATTCTATGAATGAATTACCTGCTTCTAAAACCAGACAAAGTCTCCACAAAAAATAAGAGAGCTACAGACCAATAACCCTGAAGGAACATTAATGCAAGAATTCTCAACAAAATACTAGCAATTTTAATCTAACAGTACTTCAAAAGAGTCACCCACCACAATGAAGTGGAATTAATTCCTGGGCTGCAAGGGTGGTTCCATATTCACTCATCAGTCAGTGTGATATGCTACATTAATTAAAAAAAATAAAAGAAAAAGTATAAGTAACATATGATCCTTTCCATAGATGCAGAAATAGCATTTGACAAAGTACAAAATCCAATCATGATAAAAACCCTCAACAAAGTAGGTTTAGAGGGAACATACCTCAACATAATAAAGACCATATATGGAAAACCCACAGCTAACATCATCCTCAATGAGAAAAAGTGAGAGATTTTCCTCTATGGTCAGGAACAAGACATAATGTCCACCCTCACCACTGTCATTTAACACAGTACTGGAAATCTTAGCCTCAGGAATCAGACAATGAGAAGAAATAAAAGACATCCAAATCAGCAAGGAAAATGAGAAGTATTCACCTTTTGCCCATGACATGATACTCTACATAGAAAACCCAAAAGATTGCCAAAAAACTAGTAGAAGTGCTATAAAAGTTCAGTAAAGTCACAGGATGCAAAATCAATCCACAAAAATCTATTGCATGTTTTATTATTATGTTCAATTAGCCAACGTATAGTACATCATTAGTTTTTGATGTAGTGTTGAATCATTAATTAGTTGCATATAATACCCAGTGCTTATCACCACAAGTGCTCTCTTTAATACCCACCACCTGGTTACCCTGTTCCCCACCCCCCTCCATTCTGTAACCCTGTTTGTTTCCCAGAGTCCAGAGTTTCTCATAGTTTGCCACACTCTCTGATTTCTTTGCATTCAGTTTTTCCTTCCTTCTCCTGTGGTATTTTGCATTATTCCTTATATTCCACATATAAGTGAAACCATATGATAATTTCATTTCTCTGCTTTGACGTATTTCACGTAGCATAATCCCCTCTAGTTCCACCAATGTCAATGCAAATGGTGGGTATTCATCCTTTCTGATGACTGTAATATTGCATTGTATATATGTACCACCTCTTCTTTATCCATTCATCTGATGAAGAGCATCTTGGTGCCTTCCACAGTTTGGCTATTGTTGACATTGCTGCTATGAATGTTGGGGTACATGTGCCCCTTCTTTTTACTACATCTGTATCTTTGGGGTAAATACCCAGTAGTTCAATTGTTGGGTCATAGAGTAGCTCTATTTTTCACTTTTTGAGGAACTTTCTGGAGAAAGTTCCATGTGAAATTGAGGAGAATATGTATTCTGTTGTTTTAGGATGGAATGTTCTGTATATATCTACAAAGTCAGTCTGGGCCAAAGTATCATTCAAAGCTGTTATTTCTTTGTTGATCTTTTGCTTGGTTGACCTATCTATTGCTGAGTGGAGTTTTGAAGTCTCCTACTATTCATGTAGTATCAATATATTTCTTTATTTTGGTAACCAGTTGGCTTATGTAGGTGGCTGCTCCCATGTTGGAGGCATAGATATTTGCGATTATTAGATTTTCTTGTTGGACAGACTGTTTAGGTATGATATAATGTCACTCTACCTCTCTTACTGCTGTCTTTAGTTCAAAATCTAATTTGTCTGATATGAGGATTGCTACCCCAACTTCTTTTGATGTCCATTGGGCTAGTAAATGGTTCTCCATATCCTCATTTTCAATCTGGTGGTGTCTTCAGGTTCAAATGAGTCTCCTGTAGAAAGCATAGGGATGGGTCCTGCTTTTTTTTTTTCCCCAACCTGAAACCTTGTTTCTTTTGATGGGAACATTCAGCCCATTTATATTGAGAGTAACTATTGAAATATATGAATTTATTGCCATCAAATTATCTGCAAAGTCCCTGTAACTATTGATTGTCTCTGTTAATTCCTGTTCTATATTACTCTTTGGGTCTTTCCTCATTTATAGAATCCCTCCTAATATTTCCTGCAGGGATGGCTTGGTGGTAACATACTCTTTCAGTTTTTGCCTGTCCTGGAAGTTCTTTACCTCTCCATTCACTCTGATTGACATCCTCTTGGGTAAAGTATTCTTGATTGTATGTTTTTCTCCCTTAGTAACCTGAATATGCCTTGGAAGCCCTTCCTGGCTTGCCAGGTCTCTGTGTATAGGTCGGATTTTATTCTTATATTCCTCCCTCTGTAAGAAATTGATTTCCCCTAGCCACTCTCAGGATAGCTTCCTTTGCTCTATGACTTGTAAGCTTCAATATTACACGTCAGGGTATTGATCTATTTTTATCAATTTGGGGAGAGGTCTTCTCTGCCTCTTCTACATGGATGATTTTTCCTTCCCCAGATTAGGGAATGTCTCAGTTATGTTTGTTCATATATACCTTCTAGTCTTCTCTCTCCACCTCCTCAGGAATCCCAATAATTCTGACACTGGAACTTTTCATGGCATCTTTGATCTAAGTCCACTTTCATGGGTTACTAGCTGCCTATTTATATCTTCTTTAGATTATTTCCTTTCTATCAACTTTTCTAGATCACTAACTCATTCTTCTGCCTTATTTACCCTGGCTGTGAGAGTATCTAGTTTAGACTACATCTCATTCATAGTATATTTAAGTTAGGCTTGCCTAGATCTCTTCTCTGCCTTTAGAGATCCTATACTGTCAATAATGATTTTTTCAAGCCTAGCTATTTACTTCTTGATTGCTACCCTGAATTCTGTCTCTGGCATCTTGCTTATATCCACATCCATTAGCTCGGTGACTGGGGAGATTGTCTCTGATTACTTTCTTTGTTGAGATTTCCTCGTCCTAGTCATTCTGTGGAGGGATGATTGAGCAAATGAAAAGAGTAAAAAATATCAACCATCACTGAAGCAAATGCACCCTAGAAAAAACCTGAAGTGGTTAAAAGCTACCACAGATACACAACCAAAGGAAAGATGATCTGAAACAATTAAAAATGGGGTCTGGAAAAATGGTGGAGTAGTAGGGGATCCTATTTCTACCGGTCTCCTGAATTATGCTGATTATCTGCCAGACCACTCTGAATACCCATGAAATCAGCCTGAAATGTAAGAAAATATATCAGTATCTATACCAACAGAATATCTCTCACAGCCAGTTTCAAATTATGAAGTAGGGACTCGCAATTCTGCAGACAGATATTGGAAGTTAAACACAAAGGGGAGGGAAGTGCCATACGCGCTGGTGCTGGGAAGTTAAAATAAGACAGGAGCACAAAAATATCCTGCACTGGGGCCTGGGTACAGACTTGCAGACTGGTAGTCATGGAGAAAGGACTTTAGGACAGCCCACCAGGCTGAAACCTGGATCTGAAAGGGTGTGTATGTGAACTGGGGGTGGCTGGCAGTTTTAGAAATACAAAAGACAGAGACATGCCTGGACCTGGAAGTGAAGGCTGGGAGTGCTGCTGTGGGGTACATAACGCGGGTAGCTGCAGTTTTTAGTAGCACAGAGAAAAACAGAGCCACTGTGACCTTGAGGGCTTTCTGGAGAAATCTGTGATCTCTCTGTTCTGAGATAGAAGTTTGGACGCAGTCATTTCTGCTCTGACTCTTGGAACGGACACAGAAATCTGCCAGGGAAAGGTGCCAGAGAACAAAAGCCCCCTTAAACCAGTGTTCACTGAGCCCATCCTTGACCACAGGGTGCAAGGCCATTTTGCCCAAACAGGGTTGCTTGAGTAACATCTCGGCAGGCCCCTCCCCCCAGAAGACAGGCTGAAAGAACAAGAGACCAAGAACCCCAAAGTCCCTATAGAAAGGTGCATCTTGCTTGGATTGTGGTCGAGTTTGGACTCTATACATTCCCTCAATCACCTCTCACCAGAATGACTAGGAGAAGGAACCTCCAACAGAAGAAAAATTCAGAGATTGTGACCTCTGCCACAGAACTAATAGATATGGATAGAAGAAAGATGTCAGAAACAGAATTCAGGTTAAGTTATGCAGACAATAGCTAGGTTGGAGAAAACCATTAGTGGCAAGATAGATTCTCTAAAGGCAGAAATGAGAGCCAATCTGGCAGAATTCAAAAATGTTATGAATAAGATCCAATCTAACCTAGATACTCTAACATCTAGGGTAAGTGAGGCAGAAGACTGAATTAGTGATCTAGAAGACATACTGATAGAAAAGAAGAATCAGGAGGAGGCCTGGAACAAACAGCTTAGAAGCCATGAACACAGAATTGGAGAAATAAGTGAAGCTATGAAACATTCCAATGTCAGAATTATTGGGATCCCTGAAGGGGTGGAGAGAAAAAGAGAGGATCAGAAGATATAGTGGAGGAATTCCTACCTGAGAATTTCCCTAATCTGGGGAATGGAACAACTGTTCATGTCCTAGAGGCAAAGAGGACACCCCCAAGATCAACGAGGGTTGAACTTCAGAAAGACCTTCAGACATGTGATTGTGAAATTTGTGAATCATAAATTCAGGGAAAATATATTAAGGGCATCCTGGGGGAAGAGATACCTTTTGTACAGAGGGAGGAACATCAGAATAACATCAGACCTGTCCATAGAAACCTGGCAAGCCAGAAAGGGCTGGCAAGACATATTCAGGGCACTAAATGAGAAGAACATGGAACCAAGAATACTTTATGAGGCAAGGCTGTCATTTAGAATGGATTGAGAGATAAAGAGTTTTCAAGGCCACCAAAGAGTGAAAGAATCTGTGACCACCAAGCCAGCCCTGTAAGAAATTTTAAGAGGGGTTCTATAAAAGATGAAAGATGCCAAGAGTGATATAGCACCAAAATTTACAGAGACAAACTATAGAAACAAGGACCTCATAGGCAACATGATGACAATAAATACATGTATTTCTTTTTTTTTTTTCATTTTTTTAATTTTATTTCCTTTCAATGTTCCAGAATTTATTTTTTGTGCACCACACATATCTTTCAATAATCAGTTGAATGGTCTAAATGGTCCCATAAAATGGCACAAGGTTGCAGATTGGATAAAAAAGCTGGACTCATCCATATGCTGTCTACAAGAGACTCATTTTGAACCTAAATATACATCCAGACTGAAAGTGAAGGAATGGAGAACAATCTTTCATGCCAACTGACCTCAGAAGGTGGGGTAGAAATTTTCTTATCAGATAAATTAGATTTTAAGGTAAAGATTGTAGTCAGAGATACAGAAGGACACTACATCATTCTTAAAGGGTCTATCCAACCAGGAGATTTAAAATTTGTAAATATCTATGCCCCCCATGGGAGCAGCCAACTACATAAACCAACTGTTAATCAAAATAAAGAGACATATTGATAAGAATATATTAATTGTAGGGGATTTTTATATGCCACTCTCAGCATTAGACAGATCATCTAAGCAGAAAATCAACAGAGAACAAGGGCTTTGCATGACATACTGGACCAGATGGACCTCATAGATATATACAGAACATTCCACCCTAAAAAAACAGAATAGTCATTCATTTTTTGTAATTATTTTTATTAACATATAATGTATTATTTGGCCCAGGGGTACAGGTTTCTGAATCATCAGGCTTACACATTTCACAGCACTCACCATAGCACATACCCTCCCCAATGTCTATAACCCAACCACCCTATCCCTACCCTCACATCCCCCAGCCACCCTCAGTTTGTTTTGTGAGATTAGGAGTCTATTTTTGTTTGCTTCCCTCCCAATCCCACCTTGTTTCGTTTTTTCATTCAATACCCCCCAACAACCCCCACCCTGCCTCTCAAATTCCTCATATCAGAGATATCATATGATCGTTATCTTTCTCTGATTGACTTATAGAATAATCATTCTTCTTGAGGACAAATGCAACTTTCTCCAGAATGGACCACATACTGGGTCACAAATCAGGTCTCAACTGATACCAGAAGATTGAGATTATTTCCTGCATAGTCTCAAACCATAGTAATTCACAACTGGAACTCAATCACAAGAAAACATTTGGAGGAAATTCAAACAGATGAAAGCTAAAGACCATCCTGCTCAAGAATGTTTGGCTCAACCAGGAAATGAAAGAAGAACCTAAAAATTCATAGAAACCAATGAGAATGAAAACACATCAATCCAAAACCTACGGGATATGGGAAAGACAGTACTAAATGGAAAATACATGGCCATCCAAGCCTAACTCAAAAAAATAGAAAAATCCTGAGTACGTCAACTCTCTTCACACCTTAAAGAACTTAAGAGTCAACAACAAGTTAAGCCTATCCCATGCACAAAAAAGGAAATAATTAAGATTAGAGATCAGTGAGTTATAAACCAGAGATACAATAAAATACCTCAACAAAACTAGAAACTGATTCTTTGAAAGAATTAAGAGTATTGATAAACCACTGGCCAGACTTATCCAAAAGAAAAATAAAAGGACTCAAATTAATAAAATTATGAATGAAGAGGGAGAGATCATGACTAACACCAAGGAAATAGAAATAATCATCAGAAATTATTATCAACGGCTATATGCCAATAAGTTAAGCAATGTAGAAGAAATGGATGCATTCCTGGAAACCTATAAACTTCCAAGAATGAATCAGGAAGAAATTGACAACCTGAATAGACCAATATCTAGTAATGAGATTGAAGCAATTATCAAAAACCTCCCAAAAACAAGAGTCCAGGACCTGAAGGATTCCCTGGGGAATTCTACCAAACATTCAAAGAAAAAGTAATACCTATTCTCCTGAAGCTATTACAAAAAAATAGAAACAGAAGGAAAACTCCCAGACTCTTTCTATGAGGCCAGCATCACCTTGATCCCCAAACCAGGAAAAGACCCTATCAAAAAGAATTTCAAACCCAATATCCCTGATAAATATGGATGCCAAGGTTCTCAACAAGATCCTAGCTAATAGGATCCAACAGTACATTAAAAAGATTATCCACCATGACCAGGTGGGATTCATCCCTGGGATGCAAGTGTGGTTCAACATTTGCAAATCAATCAATGTGATAGAACAAATCAATAAGGGAAGAAAGAAAAAACACATGGTCCTCTCAATGGATGCAGAAAAAGCATTTGACAAAATACAGCATCCTTTCCTGATTAAAACTCTTCAGAACATAGGGAACATTCCTCAACTTCATAGAATCCATCTATACAAAACCCACAGCAAATATCATTCTCAATGGGGAAAAGCTGAGAGCCTTTCCCTTAAGATCAGGAACATAAAAAGGATGCCCACTCTTGCACTATTCAACATAATATTAGAAGTCCTAGCATCAGCAGTCAGACAACAAAAAGAAATAAAAGGTATTCAAATTGGCAAAGAGGAAGTCAAACTCTCTCTCTTCTCGGATGACATGATATGTTATTTGGAAAACCCAAAGGACTCCACCCCCAAACTACTAGAACTCTTATAGCAATTCAGTAATGTGTCAGTATACAAAATCAATGCACAGAAATCAGTTGCTTTCTTATACACTAACAATGAAACTATAGAAAGGAAAATTAGGGAATTTATTCCATTTTCATAAGCACCAAAAACCATAAGACACCCAGGAATAAACCTAACCAAAGAGGTAAAGGATCTATACTCAAGGAACTACAGAACACTCAGGAAAGAAATTGAAGATGACACAAAAAGATGGAAAAACACTCCATGCTCATACATCAGAAGAATAAGCATTGTCAAAATGTCTACACTGCCCAGAGCCATCTATACTTTCAAGGCCATCCCGATCAAAATTCCACTGGCATTTTTCAAAGTGCTGGAACAAACAATTCTAAAACTTGCATAGATCCAGAAAAGACCCTGAATTGCCAAGGAAATGTTGAAAAAGAAAAACAAAGCTGGGGGCATCACATTTCCTGATTTCAAGCTTTACTACAAAGTTGTGATCACCAAGACAGCATGGTACTGGTACAAAACAGACACATAGACCAGCGGGACAGAGTAGAGAGCCCAGATATGGACCCTCAACTCTATGGTCAAAGAGTCTTCGACAAAGCAGGAAACAATACCAAGTGGAGAAAAAGACAGTCTCTTCAATAGATGATGCTGGGAAAATTGGACAGCTATGAATAGAAGAATGAAACTTGACCATTCTCTTACACCATACATAAAGATAAACACAAAATGGCATTGAGCTTACTTAAAATTCTCTCTCTCTCTGCAGTTCCCCCTTCCCACTCTTAAAAAAAAAAAAAAAGTGTGACTGCATTGTAATGAGATACATGAATAAAGACAAAAAGACCCATTGGGAGATGATGGTAACTTGAAATAAAGATACTAAAATGGAAACATAAAGTTCACAAATTAGAAAGATTAGAAACAGAAACTGCTACTACCCTTAGGTTAAGGCAACAAAAAGAGGAAACGGAGGTTTATCTAAGTGCTCAGAATCACCTGGCAGAAACTGGAACAGTAACAGGTACTTTCAGTGGAGGCCAGGGTCATGAAGACCTACTGCCAGAAATACCACTAAAGAAGATAAAAGGCAGAGAAATCTGACTCCTCCCTTCTTCTTCTCACTATCCAAACTCAATTAGATGAGTCCACCAGGAAGCCAGCTGACAGAGGAGCCTGAGAAATCGGCACAGTGGAGTCAACAAACAAAGCAAAGCAAGGCAATGTCAATTAATGAATCCAACAGTAAATAAGTCCAAGACTGGCACAGAGTCCTAATACTGTATTAACATCTTAGCTGTATGTAAGAGAAGTACAGGGGAAAAGAGAGAAGGAAAGAGAAGACATCCAAAGAAAAGAAAAAACACATGAGGAAGAAGCAAGACCTTTCAATTAAAAAAAAAAAAGACATTTCAACTTTTTCACTTTTCAGAACAGAAACGGCCTGAGTGTACCCATACATAAACTGAAATCTTTCTTTCTGCACCCAATCAGTCAAGAATATGACACATCCCATTAAAATGTGTGGCTTACTACAGCAGTGATTTTCAAACAAGAGGGATAGAGGTGGACATATCAGGAAATTCAGAGGGCATTTGTAGTTTGAACTATGTCCCCAATATGGATACATGCTCCTACACTCCCCCCTTCCTTGACACACACACGCACTACTCAGAATCACTATTCTAGAATTCAGAGTATGAGATCAATACCTTGCCTTTTTATTGCTAACATTTCCCTTATTGAAGAGATCAGTATCAGAAAAACCCTGCCTGTACTTTTGCAGAGCCCGTTTGTTATACCAAGATATTTTCCTTCCAGGAGAAATTACTCTAAGAAAATGGGATGGGACATCACTGCCAGAAACAGAAAAGGAAAATAAAGTGATAAGTAATCAACTAGAAGAGCATATTCCAGACAAGGAAGTGGATATGCACCGAAATATCCTAAGGGATATGAGATTTCCCAGTAATTCAAAAAGGGCAATATCCATGGGGAAAAAAGTTTGAATTTGGGGACATGACACATCAATGAGGGAATTAAGTGCCAAATTACAATGGAACAGTCCAGTAAAAATTATATATATATATTTTGCTTTCCCCTCACCTCCAAATCAGAACCATCCTGCATGAAGTAGAGGCAGTCATACAATCAGGGAAGGAAGGTAGAAGGAGGAAGATAAGGAAATAGGAAAGAAGCCATCCACACATACCCTTATCTTTATTACCACTTCTCACTCCATGCTTCTAATTATGAGTCAGAGTGATGAAAGATTAAAAATATAATAGACTAGGTTGATCTTTTTAATACCTAAAATTAGACTGTTTATTAGTTCCTTAGAGTGACAAGAAAAGCAATGATATCTGCTCAAGATATAATCTGTAAGCAGAAAATGGATGTTCTACAGAGCTCAGGTCAAAAGTAGTAATGGGACTAAAATGCAGAGGAAAATAAAAGAGCTCAAAGAAATCTCACTCAATCTAACAAAGATTGTTAACCTAACAAAGATGAAGAAAACTAATGAATCATTGAACACTGCATCAAGGACTAATTATGTACTATATAGGGGATAACTGAACACAATAATTAAAAAAAAAAAAACTCTTTGTGATTAAAAAAAAGAAAAGTAGGGGAAAAAACCTAGATATTGCTAAATAAAAAAACACAAAATAAGATGTAGGAATGTTTAAATATAATCATAATAATAGGTAATGTAAATGCCATTATTAAATGACAAATGCTCTCAATGTGGAGTTGCAATTTTTTTAAAGATTTTATTTATTTATTAGAAAGATAGAGTGAGAAAGAGCACAAGAGTCAGGTGAGGGCAGAGGGAGAAGCAGACTCCTCACTCACTGATCAGAAAGCCTGACTTGAGGGGAGAGGGGCTCAATCCCAGTACTCTGGGATCATGGCCTGAGCTGAAGGCAGATGCCCAACCAACTACAAACACCCTGGTGCCCCTCAAAGTGGAATTGTTAAATCAAGGTATATGTTTATTAATAAGAGATAAACTCCAAATAAAAGTTGCAAAATATAGAAAAAAAATAAACAGGGAAAGTTTATTTTAAAATGAAAATAAATACAACAATATTAATATCAGACAAAAAAGATCTTAAGGAAAAACTATTAGATATAGGGTAGGAGTTGGCATCTTATTATTATCTTATTACTCTTTAGATAGGATGGAGGTTTAAAGGAAGCCAGGATAATACATGGAATTCTGACCAAGTCCATCTGACAATGGGTCCAAATAGTTCATGGACCTACCATGTGACACATTTACCCATTCCCTGGGTAAATATTGGGTTAGAATACTCAACATTTGACAGAAACCTTATATTGTATCCCATTCCAATAAAAATGCAATACAGGAATTGGTGGTCTTTTTGAATATCGGAGGCCATATTTTATATATATATATATATATATATATATATAAAATAATTTGAAATATTGCCTTTATCAAATTATAAAGAGAATTAAAAGGCACAGTTTTTTAAAAGTTTTTATTTTAATTGTGATTAGTTAGCATACAGTGTTATATAGGTGTATAATATAGTGATTTTCAACACTTCCATACATCATCTGGTGCTCAACACAAGTGTACTGCTTAATCGCCATCATCTATTTTTTATTTTATTTTATTTATTTATTTGTCAGAGAGAGCCAGAGAGCACAAGCACAAGCAGGGGGAGCAGCAGACGGAGGGAAAAGCAGGCTCCCAGCTGAGTAGGGAGCCAGATGTGGGACTCCATCCCAAAACCTTGGGATGATGATCTGAGGTGAAGGCAGAGGCTTAAAGAACTGAGTCACCAAAGTGTCCCTCCCCATCACCTATTTAACCCATCTCCCCACCCAACTCCATTCTGGTAACTAGCAGTTTATTTTCTATAGTCAAGACTGTTTCTTGGTTTGCCTCTCTCTCTCTTTTTGTTTCTTTGCTCATTTATTGTTTCTTACATTCCACATATGAGTGAAATATATGCTATATGTCTTTCTCTGACGATCTTACTTCACTTAGCATAATACTCCCTTAGCTCCATCTATGTCATTACAAATGGTAAGATTTAATTCTTTTTTATTACTGAATATATATACATGCCACATCTTCTTTGCATCTTCTTCATCCATTCATCTATCAGTGGACACTTGAGCTATTTCTATGATTAGCTGCTATAAACGTCAGGGTGCATGCACCCCTTTGAACTAGCGTTTTTATATTTTGGAGGGTACTTAGTAGCACAGTTGTTGGACCATAAAGTAGTTCTACTTTTAACTTCTTGAGGAACCTCCATTCTTGTTTCCAGAGTGGCTGCACCAGTTTGTACTCACTCCAACAGTGCAAGAGGAGTTCCTCTTTCTCCACATCCTCGCTACCACCTGCTGTTTCTTGTATTGTTGATTTTAGCTACTCTGACAGGTGTGAGGTGATATCTCATAATACTTTTGATTTTCATTTCCCTGATGAGCAGTGATGTTGAGCATCTTTTCCTGTGCCAGCTGTCTGTCTTCTGTGGAAAAATGTCTATTCATGTCTTCTGCTCATATTGTAATTGGATCATTCATTTTTTGGGTGTTGAGTTTTATGAGCTCTTTATGTATTTTGGATACTAACCCTTTATTGGAGATGTCATTTACAAATATCTTCTCCCATTCAGTAGGTTGCCTTTTAGTTTTGGTGATTGTTTCCTTCTCTGTGATGAAGCTTTTTATTTGTTTGTTTATTTATTTATATCATTTTTTACAGAAGGGAGAAAGATGGAGGAATGGGAGAGGGAGAGAAAGAATCTTAAAGAGGGCTTAATCTCACAACCCTGAAATCATGACCTGAGCTAAAATCAAGAGTTGGACACTTAAACCATGGAGCCACCCAGGCAACCCAAAGCCTTTTATTTTGATGTAGTCCCAATAGTTTATTTTTATATTTGTTTCCCTCATCTCAGGATACATATCTAGAAAGAAGTTGCTACAGCCAATGTCAAAGTGATTACTGCCTATATTCTTTTCTAGGATTTTTATGTTTTAGGTCTCATATTTATGTCTTTTATCCACTTTGAAATTCATTTTGTGTATGGTGTAAGAAAGTCATCCAGTTCCATTCTTTTGCATGTAGCTGTCCAGTTTTCCCAACACCATTTATAGAATACTATTCTTTGCCCATTGCATATTTTTTTCCTGCTTGCTGAAGATTAATTGACCATGTAGATGTAGGTTTGTTTCTAGGTTTTCTACTGTGTTCCTTTAATCTGTGTGTCTATTTTTGTGCCAGTGCTATCCTGTTTTGGTCACTTTGTAATATAACTTAAAATCCAGAATTGTGATACCTCCAGCTTTGCTTTTCTTTTTCAACATTGCTTTAGTCATTTGGGATCTTGTATGGTTCCATACAAATTTTAAGATTGTTTGTTCTAGCTCTGTGAAAAATGCTGGTGGTATTTTGAAAGAGAATGCATTAAATGTTATATTGCTTTTGGTAGTGTAGATATTTTAACAATATTTGTTCTTTCAAGCCATGGGCTTGGACTGTCTTTCCATTTCTTCATGCCATCTTCAATTTCTTTCACTAATGTTTTATAGTTTTTAGAGTAGAGGTGTCTTACCTCTTTGATTAGGATTGTTCTCAGGTAATTTATGGGTTTTGGTGCAATTATAAATGGGGTTGATTCCCAGATTCTCTTTCTGCTGCTTCATTATTGGTATAAAGAAATGCAACAGATTTCTGTATGTTGATTTTATATCCTGTGACTTTACTGAATTCATGTATTAGTTATAGCAGTTTTTTGGTGGAATCTTTCATGTTTTCTATATATAATATCATGTCATCTGCAGATAGTGAAAGTTTAAATCCTTCTTTGTTGACTTATATGTATTTTATTTCTTTTTGTTGGCTGACTGATGAAGCTAGGGCTTTCAGTAATATGTTAAATAACAACAGTAAGAATGGATATCCCGGTTTTTTTCCTGACCATAGATGAAAAGCTCTCAGTTTTTCCCATTGAGAATGATGTTTGCTGTGGGTTTTTCATATATGGCCTTTATGATGTTGAGTCATATTTGTTCTAAACCTACTTTGTTGAGGGTTTTTATCATGAATGGATTTTGTACTTTGTCAAATGTTTTTTTTTTGCATCTATTAAAATGATCATACGGTTCTTATACTTTATTTTATTAATGTAATGTATCACATCAGTTGGTTTGTGAATTCTGAACCACCCTTGCAACCCAGGAATAAATCCCACTTGGTCTTGGTGAACAATTTTTTAAATGTCTGATTGGATTTGTTTCGCTAGTATTTTATTGAGGATTTTTGCCTTTGTGTTTCTCAGAGATATTAGTCTTTAGTTGTCTTTTTTTTAGTGCTGTCTTTATTTTGTTTTGGGTGCCCCATAGAATGAATTTTGAAGTTTCTTTTCCTTTTCTATTTCTCAGAATAATTTGAGAAAAATAGGTATTAATTCTTCTTAACTATCCTACTATCTAGTAATTATACTGCTATATACTTATCCAAAGAATACAAAAATAGTATTTCAATGGGATATGTACATCCCGGTGTTTATAGTAGCAGTATTTACTGCTTTCCAAATCATGGAAACAGCCCTAGTCTCTGTGTAATGATGAGTTTATAAAGAAGATGTGATATCTAGGGACACTTGGGTGGCTCAGTCAGTTAAGCATCTGCCTTCAACTTAGGTAATCATCTCCAGTGTCCTGGGGTTGAGTACCACATCAGGGGCCTTGCTCAGAGGGCAGCCTGCTTCTCCCTCTGCCTGCTGTTCCCTCTGCTTGTGCCCTCTCTCTCTCTTTCTCTGACAAATTAATAAATAAACTTTTTTTAGGGGCACCTGGCTGGTCCAGTGGGTTAAGCCTCTGCCTTCAGCACAGGTCATTCATGATCTTAGGGTTCTGGGATCAAGCCCCTCATTGGGCTCTCTGCTCAGCAGGGAGCTGGCTCCCCACTCTCTCTTTGCCTGCCTCTCTGCCTACTTGTGATATCTCTCTCTATGTATGTAAAATAACTGAATAAAATCTTTTTTTTTAAGATTTTATTTATTTATTTGACAGACAGATCACAAGTAGGCAGAGAGGCAGGCAGAGAGAGAGGGAGGGAAGCAGGCTCCCTGCTGAGCAGAGAGCCTGATGTGGGACTCGATCCCAGGACCCTGGGATCATGACCTGAGCCGAAAGCAGAGGCTTTAACCCACTGAGCCACTCAGGCGCCCCTGAATAAAATCTTTTAAAAAATAAAATAGTTTTAAAAAAGACATGTTATCTATATGTATATGTATGTGTATATGCAGACATAATGGAATGTTACTGAGCCATAAAAAAGAATTAAATCTTGCCTTTTGGAACAACATGGATGAAGCTAGAGAGTACTGTGCTAAGTGAAATAAATCAGAGAAAGACAAATACCATATGATTTCATACATATGTGGAATTTACGAAAAAAAAATGCAAAGGTACAAAAAAAAAGAGGCAAACCAAAGACTAGCTCTTAACTATAGAGAACAAACTGGTGGTTACCAGAATAGAGGTTGGGGGGGGATGTGTTAAGTAGGTGATGGGTATTAAGGAGTGCACTTGTTGTTGTTGTCATGAGCACTAGATGTTGTATGGTTGTGTTAATCAGTACATTATACACCTGAAACTACTATTACACTGTATATTAACTAACTGGAATCCAAATAAAAACTTAAAAAAAACATAGGCTATTATTTTCACTTTACAAAGGAAATAAAGAAATGTTATATACATGTTGAGGTTCATAATTCTAGTCAATGATGAAACTAGGATTTGCATCAGGCAATTAGATTTAAAACCTATGCTCTTCATCTGTACACTATATTTCCTTCATCTGTACTAGTGGAATGCAAGTTACAGAACAATATATACAATATGATTCCATCATGTGTTTTGTGTATACTATGTGCCAGGCAATTTTTTAATACTTCACATACATTAATGTAACCATAATAGCATTTCTGTAAAATATTGTAATTTCCATTTCACCTATGATAAAACAGGCTCAGAGAAGTTAGGTAGGATGCCTTATATTACACAGTTGTAAGTAGTATAATCTGGGTTTGAACCCAGGCAGTCTCACTTCAAAGGGTGTTTACTTGTGCCTACTTCAGCAGCATATACACTAAAATTGGAACAATACAGAGGAGATTACCATGGCCCCTGTGCAAGGGTGACATGCAAATTCATGAAGTATTCCATATTTTTTAAAAAGCAGTCTTTTTACTTAACTTCCTATTATAAGTGACTTTTTTCTCTTATTACTGACTTAATAAATGTCATTATGTTTGTGAAAAAATGATACAGATCAAACTGTTAATAGCAGTTTCCTCTGGGAGGAGGGTTGCAGAGAGAAGGTGAAGATGTAATTTTACATTTTTATAAAACAAAAAACAGCCTTGAAAAGATTTAGGGTAAAATTTTAACATGAGACCTGAAGGTCCATGTGTTTTTTTTTTCCCTGTTTATTTCTTCAGTTTCTATTTCTCCAACTTGCTCCCAAAGCCCCAATTACTACATTTCTTCATGACTGTTCCTTCTATCTAAAATTTCTTCATATAATTTCCTGGCATACTATACATCTTTCAGTTTTCTGATTAGCTTTCACTTCTTCAGGGATACCTGCCTTGACCCATCTAGACTGGTTTAGATTTCTCTACATTGCATTTACCTCACCTTATCAATTATCACTCTAAGTAACCTGAAGGTAAATGTTTCATCTTATTCATACTGATGTGCTTGTTCCCAAACATCATGCAAGCAGTCTGACACTTATCAGCAATAATAATTATCATTTTCTGAACTACTGACATATCAGTTCATGTGCCAAATACTGTTACATATTCAACTCATTTATTCCTCACCATGATACTGTCAGGTAGGCATCACCATACACACTCTAATGATTGAGAAAATGACATTCAGAAAGAAGCAATTTGCCAGATATCAACAATTATTCAGTTGTGGAGCCATGGAATCCAAATTTGCCTCACACAAAAGCAGGTGCTGAGGATTTTTAGTCCTTCACTGTCAATTTCCACTGCTCATTTTTGGCAAAGCCAAAAAATCCTGTAAATATTATTGTTATCTTTAACTACTTGAAAATAAAGGCTAGAATAATGAGCTATGAATGTATCGAAGAGGAAATGGACATTAAAGCATAAGGTCATCTTTTTACATGGGATAGAGGGAGGAAGTGCTAAGACAGTCAGCCACTATTGCACCCACTATTACATAAACCAAAATGTCAACTCCCAGAAGGAAGGCACTCTGTCCTCAAAAAGGGAGGGGCACGGGAGAGGGAAAGGAGGCACTTCCCTGGGCTAAGAAAAAATGCATCAAAAGTTGCTTTGGGGGCGCCTGGGTGGCTCAGTGGGTTAAAGCCTCTGCCTTCGGCTCAGTCATGATCCCAAGGTTCTGGGATGGAGCCCCACATCGGGCTCTCTGCTCAGCAGGGAGCCTGCTTCCTCCTGCCTCTCTCTCTGCCTGCCTCTCTGCCTACTTGTGATCTCTATCTGTCAAATAAAATAAATAAAATCTTTAAAAAAAAAGTTGCTTTGGTGGTCCCTTCCTGTCCAAGTAAGCACTGGTACCATTTACTCTGTCCTTACAAACTTAGGCAATGCAAGTTTTACTTTTTCTGTTTCTTTACTCATCACGATGTATTTTGGTCATTTTGTTCTTCAGGTTTGCAGCTGCTGTTGCCAGACATAAACCCAAACGCTTACCACCATTCCCATGCAGGGAGATGGAAGAAGCAGTAAGAACATGGAGTCCATTAGTTCTCCATCTAGTCCTCCCCAGCGCCTAGCAGATGAGGAGAGAAAAGACACCTTAATAAGAGTTTAACACCCCAGAGTGCTTCCCCTCCCCCCACGACTGCAGTCACCAGGCAGCAACGTTCCTGCGCCACAAGAGCACTAGTTTCACAGCCAATCCCAAGTGTTCAGGCCAAAGGCCCTTAGCAACAGCCTTGGAAAAGGGCAGGGCCAGGCTTTGGGGCTTTGCATAGCTCAGCCTGAAGCAGTAGTGAAGTGACAGATTCTGAGTTACTTCGCCAAAGTAATCTTGTAGTGGAAATAATGAGCTCCATTAAAGTCTATTATACCAGTGTGTCTGGATCCAGGGAGGTGAGTGGAAAGAAAAGGGCCTCAGAGGGCAAAAAACAAGACTAGAGTGAAGACACTCTAGTTGGGGATTTCAGGATTGTGCTAATACAATACCATCCCCTCCTTGCCTTTCACATTTCAGCTCCCTCCTCTCTAGGTTTTCAAGGATGGAAGGTGCAGGGGAGAACAAGGAAGGTGCTTATTGTCCTCACCCAGATTGTGCTCCAAGAACTAACCAGTCTGGGAGGTTTCTGGGTCCTGAGCTTAGCTAATTTAAGTATTTCCAATACACCTGCAGTTGTTTTAAATGGAAGAGATAAAGAACCCTGTTCTTTATGTTTAGGATGTTTAGGATGGGAGATGGAAGAGATAAAGGACACTGTTTAGGATAGGAGAGGGAAATGTCATTGAGTAAATGGCCAAAATCCTCAATGAAGCCTCGATAACCCCAGAAAAACAAACTGGTAATTTCTAAGAAGAACATATATTTGCATAGATCGGGCATGTCTTAGACTACAGATGAATTATTTTGGCCATGTAGGAAATATTGCACAACAGTGGTTTCCAACATTGTGAGCCACATATGTAATCCTAAATTTTCTAGTAGTGACTTAAAAATAGATGAGATTAATTTTAATATATTTTATTTAACACAAAATATACAAAATGTTATCATGCAACATATAATCAATATATAAAAAGAGATGTTGCATATATTATTTTCATATTAAGTCCTCAAAATCCAGTATGTATATTGTACTTACAGAGAATTTTATTTTGGACTAGCCACACTTCAGGTGCTCAATACTCACATGTGGCTGGCTAATGGTTATCACGTTAGGCACCTTAACTATAGAAGGACCATTATATGGCTAAGAACATCATTCTGCCAAGGTTTTGGAGAAGCACAAAAACTGAAGAATTTGAAATTGATTATGAATGGTTAACATTCATCCCACTCCTGTGTGTCAAGACACCATGATAGGTGCAAGGAGCAGTGGAATTTGATCTCAGCCTAGAAAGAGTACATTGCTTTTGCAGAAAGCTTTATCAACTTGATTAGGGATTTCACCCAGACACTAAGAAACAACAATAATAAGAAGCACTTTTAAAAAGAAAATTTGGGGCCTTTTGACTATTTTTTAACATTGTGATTTATGTTATCAAATACAGTACTAAAAGTCTGTAAGAGAGAATAATTTGGAATCAATAAGGACCACAATGGATGAAACAGAAGATTCACCCAACTGTCGGTCTGTGTTTCTCAAACTGTAACATAAAAATCATCTGGAGGACTTGTTAAAATATTCCTGGGAATCACTCCCAGATACTATAGTTTCAGAGTGGGATAAAGCTGATGTTGCTGGTCTAATGAACCATATTCAGACTAGTACTGGTCTACGTAACTGTACTCTTAATGATGTTCCTCTGAAAAAGTTTTGGAAAAACACTATAAAAATGTGACAAATCACATGCACCATGCTTTTGTATTTTAAAAACTAATGAGCCTCAGAAAGAAATGTTGCATAATAGAATTTCAGAAACCTCTCATCAATCAGTTGCAAATAGACAGGGTTTTCTAACCATGACTGGATTATATTTTCAAGTCATCAAACAAAAAGCTTTCTGCCATGCACTTTTGCAGAAATCATACTTGAATAAGCTGGGGTTTGTACTTGTCAAATTGCTTTCAGATATGTTTTCTCATTCTAGTATCAGAGATTTTGTGTGACAAAATTGCCTAAGATTATCATGTGAAAAATGTAGAAAACTCAAATTTTAAGATTTATGTTAGTTATTAACAAAAAATTGCAGTTATAAAATATGCTTAAAAGATAACCAATTATTACAATTTTACTTTAGCAGTAGTGTTTCAGAGGAAAAGACAATGTGAGGATATTACTACAAATATTACAGTTCATCTGAGAGGATATAGGAAGAACTGATGACTTTCATTCACTTACATTATTTATAAATCTTAATTGTCTGATATATTTTACTTTCTTACTCTGTGGATTTTATCTCTGTACTTAGGCATTGTCTCTGATTATGGTTTAGAACATGTAGTATGTTCCTTCAAAGGTATAAACCTGGTATCATGTCCATTTCCTACACAGAGCTACCATAGATATTAGCATGTAGTAATGAGTTGAAAAGTGTGCTTCAACTGTTAGCAAAATGTCATACCACTTCGTGTACAGTATGAAATCAATATAGCAAATATTTATAGCCCATTAGAGATTTTTAGTTCCTACTGAAAACTTACTATATTTCTTCATATACACATGAAACATATTTACATATTACATATCTACTAAATATGTGTGTATGTGTTTATCAAAAGAAAATTACCTAATTTTTGCTCCTCAAAGAAACATCACAGCATTAAAAGCTATTCCTCTTCCATAGCATAATGAATGGGCAAAATAAAACATAAACCATTAAGAGCAGTTAATTAACATCATTCTATCTCTCCCTATTTTTGCCTATGTAGGTGAAGCAGAGACAGGAAGAAGTTACCGGAATTTTAGATATTTACCAAATAAAGTATGAATTAATAGATATTTCTGTCAGTTTGAAAGTGCTTCAAGAAATGAGGATGAAAGTTTCCACCCCAAGGCACTACCACCTCAGATATTCAATGGCCAAGAATATTGTGGAGTAAGAGTAAATGTATATTTTTATTTTGTTTTCATTTCATGTCTTAAGGTCATATACATGGGGAAACAATACATTTATGGGTTGTGAGGGCCAGGTTTCTTCATTTATACAATAACTTAATTATGTTCCTGATAATTGTTCCTGAAGCAATGTGTGCTTCATTATGAAAAAAACATATCATAAAAGGAAAGAATATCATGCTATGTGTTTTGAGATACACAGTATTGTTCATCATACATTATAGTATGAAATGACTGATATCAAGGGGAATTTTCTTTATCTAACTTAGCTGGCAGATGATTGCAAAGGCCCAGACAAGATAATTAACAAACTTACCTAGACACTTGAATTTAATGATTTCATAAGTGGAAATAATAGCACTGATATTACAGGTTAATCTTAATTCCTTTTAGGATTTTGAAATGTTTCACAAGGCAAAGGAGAACAAAGAGATTCTGAAATTCCTCAAGATGGAATGAATGTGCAGTGATGATACAAAAGGTGTTTACTGAGATGGATCTGCATATACTTCCATATACATTGGTTATTTTTAATTGTAAAAATTGAAGTATTTCATTAAAGTTAATTGATATCAAGATTAACTTGCAATCACTAACACAGGGGCTCTTACAATTTCAATTTTGCATTAAAATCATTTCCCTTTTACAGAGTGAACATTTTACAAAGCTGTGTAAAAAATTACTAAATTTCCATCAAGATCAAACTTTTCTTTTAAGTCACTTAGTAGTTGTCAATTTATAGGCATGAAATAGACTTATAGTGCAATTTTCAATTAACTTTCAGCTTTATTTTTAAATGTTTCTCAGTACATTTTTAAGAAGTTTACATACTGTATTGGGGCTATTTATAGCTTTTATTTATTTATTTTTAGAGAAAGAAAGGGGGAGTACCAATGGGCAGAGGCAGAGGGAGAGAGAATCTTAAGCATACTCCATGCTGAGTGTGGAACCTGACATGGGACTCAATCTCACAACTCTGAGATCATGACCAGAGCTGATATCAATTGTCAGAAGCTTAACTGAATGAGCCACCCAGGAGCCTGTACTGGAGCTATTTTTAAAAAGAAAAAAAAAAAAAAACAGATCATTGGGCCCCATTCCAATTCTTCCTAAATGGAAATTGGGGAGAGAATAGGAATTTGTATTTTAACAGACTCCTCAGGTAATTTTTTTTTTTATACACTAAAGTCTGGGAACTGATATTAAAGAATAACAACTTTAGGTCACTCCTCTCTTTACCTCTACCTTTGACCTAAAATTGTAGTCTTCTTCCAAATTTGTTTCTCTATCTGTGGTTTCTATCTTGTTGCATTGCACCTCCATCCACTCAAACTCCAAGACAGAAACCTGAGAATCATCCATACCACCCACTCCCTCACTCTCATATGCAATCTATTACCAAATCCTACATGAGTCTTAACACCCCAGTTACCCCACAGTTCTCTAGCTCTCCAGGTATTTACCTTTGTTCATAGCCTCATCAGTCTTGCCTGTACTATTGCAGGTACTACCTCTACTATCCCTGCTTCTAGTTTTATTATTCTGATATTTGTCCACTGCTGCTAAATCAGTGCTTTTCAACATTTACTGAACTTTGTAAGGATCTGAGGAACTTGAAAAATCATCATTTCTGGATTCTTTCTTTCTTTCTTTCTTTCTCTCCTTTCTTTTACTATTTCATTTTTTATTTAAATTTTAATTAGTTAATATAGAGTGCAACACTGGTTTCTGGAGTAGAATTCAGTGATTCATCAGTTATGCACAATGCCTAAAGCTCATTACAAAAAGTGCCTTCTTTAATAGCCATCACCCATCTAGCCTATTACCCACCCACCTCCTTCCATCAACCCTGTTTTCTGTCTGTTATTAAAAGTCACTTATGGCTTTTTCCCTCTCTTTTTTTTCCCCTTTAACCATGTATTCATCTATCTTCTTTCTTAAATTCCATGTATAGTGAGATCATATGGTATTTGTCTTTTTTGACTGATGTATTTCATTTAGCATTATACTCTAGCTCCATCCCTGTCTTTGTAAATGTCAAGATATCATTATTATTTATGGCTGAATAATATTCCACTGTATATACCACATCTTCTTTATCCATTCATCAGTTGATGGACATTTGGGATCTTTCTATAATTTGACTATTGTTAATAACACTGCTATAAACATCAGGGTGAAAATGTACCCCTTTTAGTATTTTCATATTAGTATTTTCATATCCTTTGGATAAATACATTGTAGTGCAATTGCTGGATCATAGGGTAGTTCTATAATTTTTGAGCCTCCTCCACACTATTTTCCAGAGTGGCTGCACCAGTTTACATTTCCACCAACAGTACAAGAGAGTTCCATTTTCATCACATCCTCACCGAAATGTGTTGTTTCTTGTGTTGTTCATTATAGCCATTCTGACAGGTGGTAGGTGGTATTTCATCATGGTTTGATTTGTATTTCCTTAATGATGACTGATGCTTAGAATCTTGACATGTGTCTCTATGCCATTTAGATGTCTTGGAGAAGTGTCTATTCATGTATTCTGTCCATTTTTCAACTAAATGATTTTTTTTCAGGTGTTGAATTTGAGAAGTTCTTTACAGATTTTGGATACTAACCCTTTATCAGATACGTCATTTGCAAATATCTTGCCCCATTATGTAGGCTGCCTTTTAGTTTCACTTATTGTTTCCTTCACTATGCAGAACCTTTTATCTTGGTGAAATCCCGGTTGTTCATTTTTGCTTTTGTTCCCCTTGCCTTGGGAGAAAAATCCAGTAAGAAGTTGCTTTGCCTGATGGGGAAGAGGTTATAACCTATGTTTCCCACTAGTATTCTGATGGTTTCCTGTCTCACAATTAGGTATTTAATCCATTTTGAATTAATTTTGTTTATGGTGTAAGAAAGAGGCCCAGTTTTATTCTTTTGCACATTGCTGTCCAAGTTTCCCAACACTATTTGTTGAATAGACTCTCTAGTTTTTCCATTGGATATTCATTGCTGTTTTGTCAAAAATTAGTTGACCATATATTTGTGGGTCCACTTCTGGGTCCTCTATTCAATTCCATTCATCTATACCACTGCCATACTGTCTTGATAACTTCAGCTTTGTTTTATAGTTTGAAATCTGGAATTTTGATGCCTCCTATTTTTTCTTTTTCAGAATTGCTTTGGCTATTCAGGTCATTTTGTGGGTCCATACAAATTTTAAGATTGTTCTAGCCCTATGGAAAATGCTGGTGCTATTTTGATAGGTATTGCATTGAATATGTAGATAAGTTTGGGTAGTACAGACATTTTAATAATGTTTGTTCTTCCAATCCATGAGCATGGAATGCTTTTCCATTTCTTTGTGTCCTTTTCAGTTTCTTTCATAAGTGTTCTATAGTTCTCTGAGTGCAGATCTTTTATCTCTTTGGTTAGGTTTATTTTTAGGTATCTTATGGTTTTTGGTGTAATTGCAAATGAATCTAATTTCTTGAGATATTTTTTTTGCTGCTTTAGTATTGGCGTATTGATTGGAGTAACAGATTTCTGTACATTGATTTTTATAACCTACAACTTTGCTAGATTTATGTATTATTTCTAGCAATTTTTTGGTGAAGTCTTTCAGATTTTCTACATAGATAATTATGTCATCTTCAGAGTGAAAGTTTGACTTCTTCCTTTCCAATTTGGATGGCTTTTATTTCTTTTTGTTGTCTGATTTCTGAGGCTAAGACTTCTGTTAAACAATAATGGTGGGGAGGAGTCAAGATGGGGGAGAAGTAGCAGGCTAAGACTACTTCAGGTAGCGGGAGATCAGCTAGATAGCTTATCTAAAGATTGCAAACACCTACAAATCCAATGAGAGATTGAAGAGAAGAAGAACAGCAATTCTGGAAACAGAAAATCAACCACTTTCTGAAAGGTAGGACTGGCAGAAAAGTGAATCCAAAGCGACGGGAAGATAGACCACGGGGGGAGGGGCCGGCCCCCAGCAAGCAGCAGAGCAACAGAGCACAAAATCAGGACTCTTAAAAGTCTGCTCCACTGAGGGACATCGCTCCACAGGCTTAACTGGGGTGAAGCCCACGCGGGGTCAGCGTGGCCTCAGGTCCCGCAGGGTCACAGAAGGATCGGGGGTGTCTGAGTGTCGCAGAGCTTACAGGTATTAGAACGGGGAAGCTGGCTACAGAGACAGAGCCGAGGAGTGAGCTCTAAACTCAGGTTACCTTGAACCGGTCGCAGGCTCAGTGAGCTTGGAGTGCGGCCAGAAGCAAGGGTGACGGGAGTAATTGGGCACTGTTCTCTGAGGGCGCACTGAGGAGTGGGGCCCCGGGCTCTCGGCTCCTCCGAGCCGGAGACTGGGAGGCCGCCATCTTCATTCCTGTCCTCCGGAACTCTATGGAAAGCGCTCAGGGAACAAAAGCTCCCGAAAGCAAACCCGAGCGGATTACTCAGCCCGGCCCCTGGTAAGGGCGGTGCAACTCCGCCTGGGGCAAAGACACTTGAGAATCACTACAACAGGCCCCTCCCCCAGAAGATCAACAAGAAATCCAGCCAGGACCAAGTTCACCTACCAAGGAGTGCAGTTTCAGTACCAAGGAGAGCAGCAGAATCCCAGAGGAGGAGAAAGCAAAGCACGGAACTCATGGCTTTCTCCCCATGATTCTTTAGCCTTGCAGTTAATTAATTTTTTTTTTCATTTTCAATTTGTTTTCTCTTCTTCTGCTAAATTTTTTTTCTTTTACCCTTTTCTTTTTTAACGTTTTTTAACTAGTTTATCTAATATATATATATTTTTTTTTCCTTTTTATATTTTTTCTTTATTTGTTTTCTTCTTTTAATTGTTTAATTTTTTTTTCCTTTCTGAACCTCTTTTTATCCCCTTTCTCCCCCCTCACAATTTGGGAACTCTTCTGATTTGGTTAAAGCATAATTTCCTGAGGCTGTTGCCACCCTTTTAGTATTTTACTTGCATATACTCTTATCTGGACAAAATGACAAGGCGGAAAAATTCACCACAAAAAAAAGAACAAGAGTCAGTACCAAAGGCTAGGGACCTAATCAATACAGACATTGGTAATATGTCAGATCTAGAGTTCAGAATGACGATTCTCAAGGTTCTAGCTGGGCTCGAAAAAGGTATGGATGATATTAGCGAAGCCCTCTCAGGAGATGGAAAAGCCCTTTCTGGAGAAATAAAAGAACTAAAATCTAACCAACTTGAAATCAAAAAAGCTATTAATGAGGTGCAATCAAAAATAGAGGCTCTCACTGCTAGGATAAATGAGGCAGAAGAGAGAATTAGTGATATAGAAGACCAAATGACAGAGAATAAAGAAGCAGAGCAAAAGAGGGACAAACAGCTACTGGATCACGAGGGCAGAATTCGAGAGATAAATGACACCATAAGATGAAACAACATTAGAATAATTGGGATTCCAGAAGAAGAAGAGAGAGAGAGGGGAGCAGAAGGTATATTGGAGAGAATTATTGGAGAGAATTTCCCCAATATGGCAAAGGGAACAAGCATCAAAATCCAGGAGGTTCAGAGAACCCCCCTCAAAATCAATAAGAATAGGTCCACACCCCGCCACCTAATAGTAAAATTTACAAGTCTTAGTGAAAAGAGAAAATCCTGAAAGCAGCCCGGGAAAAGAAGTCTGTAACATACAATGGTAAAAACATTAGATTGGCAGAAGATTTATCCACAGAGACCTGGCAGGCCAGAAAGAGCTGGCAGGATATATTCAGAGCACTAAACGAGAAAAACATGCAGCCAAGAATACTATATCCAGCTATGCTATCACTGAAAATAGAAGGAGAGATAAAAAGCTTCCAGGAAAAACAAAAACTGAAAGAATTTGCAAACACCAAACCAGCTCTACAGGAAATATTGAAAGGGGTCCTCTAAGCAAAGAGAGACCCTAAAAGTAGTAGATCAGAAAGGAACAAAAACAATATACAATAACAGTCACCTTACAGGCAGTACAATGGCACTAAATTTATATCTCTCAATAGTTACCCTGAATGTTAATGGGCTAAATGCCCCAATCAAAAGACACAGGGTATCAGAATGGATAAAAAAACAAAACCCATCTGTATGTTGCCTACAAGAAACTCATTTTAGACCCGAAGACACCTCCAGATTTAAAGTGAGGGGGTCGAAAACAATTTACCATGCTAATGGACATCAGAAGAAAGCAGGAGGGGCAATCCTTATATCAGATCAATTAGATTTTAAGCCAAAGACTATAATAAGAGATGAGGAAGGACACTATATCATACTCAAAGGATCTGTCCAACAAGAAGATCTAAAAATTTTAAATATCTATGCCCCGAACTTGGGAGCAGCCAACTATATAAACCAATTAATAACAAAATCAAAGAAACACATCAACAATAATAAAATAATAGTAGGGGACTTTAACACTCCCCTCACTGAAATGGATAGATCATCCAAGCAAAAGATCAACAAGTAAATAAAGGCCTTAAATGACACACTGGACCAGATGGACATCACAGATATATTCAGAACATTTCATCCCAGAGCAACAGAATACACATTCTTCTCTAGTGCACATGGAAAATTCTCCAGAATAGATCACATCCTCGGTCCTAAATCAGGTCTCAACCAATATCAAAAGATTGGGATCATTCCCTGCATATTTTCATACCACAATGCTCTGAAGCTAGAACTCAATCACAAGAGGAAATTTGGAAAGAACCCAAATACATGGAGACTAAACAGCATCCTTCTAAAGAATGAATGGATCAACCAGGAAATTAAAGAATAATTGAAAAAATTCATGGAAAGAAATGATAATGAAAACACAACTGTTAAAAATCTGTGGGACACAACAGAGGCAGTCCTGAGAGGAAAATATATAGCGGTACAAGCCTTCCTCAAGAAACAAGAAAGGTCTCAGGTACACAACCTAACACTACACCTAAAGGAGCTGGAGAAAGAACAAGAAAGAAACCCTAAACCCAGCAGGAGAAGAGAAATCATAAAGATCAGAGCAGAAATCAATGAAATAGAAACCAAAAAAACAATAGAACAAATCAACGAAACTAGGAGCTGTTTCTTTGAAAGAATTAATAAGATTGATAAACCCCTGGCCAGACTTATCAAAAAGAAAAGAGAAAGGACCCAAATAAATAAAATCATGAATGAAAGAGGAGAGATCACAACTAACACCAAAGAAATACAGACAATTATAAGAACATACTATGAGCAACTCTATGCCAACACATTTGACAATCTGGAAGAAATGGATGCATTCCTAGAGACATGTAAACTACCACAACTGAACCAGGAAGAAATAGAAAGCCTGAACAGACCCATAACCAGTAAGGTGATTGAAACAGTCATCAAAAGTCTCCAAACAAACAAAAGCCCAGGGCCAGACAGCTTCCCGGGGGAATTCTACCAAACATTTAAAGAAGAACTAATTCCTATTCTCCTGAAACTGTTCCAAAAAGTAGAAATGGAAGGAAAACTTCCAAACTCATTTTATGAGGCCAGCATCACCTTGATCCCAAAACCAGACAAGGATCCCATCAAAAAAGAGAACTACAGACCGATATCCTTGATGAACACAGATGCAAAAATTCTCACCAAAATACTAGCCAATAGGATTCAACAGTACATTAAAAGGATTATTCACCACGACCACATGGGATTTATTCCAGGGCTGCAAGGTTGGTTCAACATCCGCAAATCAATCAATGTGATACAACACATTAATAAAAGAAAGAACAAAAACCATATGATACTCTCAACAGATGCTGAGAAAGCATTTGACAAAGTACAGCATCCCTTCCTGATCAAAACTCTTCAAAGTGTAGGGATAGAGGGCACATACCTCAATATCATCAAAGCCATCTATGAAAAACCCACTGCAAATATCATTCTCAATGGAGAAAAATTGAAAGCTTTTCCGCTAAGGTGAGGAACACGGCAGGGATGTCCATTATCACCACTGCTATTCAACATAGTACTAGAAGTCCTAGCCTCAGCAATCAGACAACAAAAGGAAATTAAAGGCATCCAAATCAGCAAAGAAGAAGTCAAATTATCACTCTTTGCAGATGATATGATACTATATGTGGAAAACCCAAAAGACTCCACTCCAAAACTGCTTGAACTTGTACAGGAATTCAGTAAAGTGTCAGGATATAAAATCAATACACAGAAATCAGTTGCATTTCTCTACACCAACAACAAGACAGAAGAAAGAGAAATTAAGGAGTCAATCCCATTTACAATTGCCCCCAAATCTATAAGATACCTAGGAATAAACCTAACCAAAGAGGCTAAGAATCTATACTCAGAAAACTATAAAGTACTCATGAAAGAAATTGAGGAAGACACAAAGAAATGGAAAAATGTTCCATGCTCCTGGATTGGAAGAATATATATTGTGAAAATGTCTATGCTACCTAAAGCAATCTACACATTTAATGCAATTCCTATCAAAGTACCATCCATTTTTTTCAAAGAAATAGAACAAACAATCTTAAAATTTATATGGAACCAGAAAAGACCTCGAATAGCCAAAGGAATATTGAAAAAGAAAGCCAAAGTTGGTGGCATCACAATCCCGGACTTCAAGCTCTATTACAAAGGTGTCATCATCAAGACAGCATGGTACTGGCACAAAAACAGACAATGATCAATGGAACAGAATAGAGAGCCCAGAAATAGACCCTCAACTCTATGGTCAACTAATCTTCGACAAAGCAGGAAAGAATGTCCAATGGAAAAAAGACAGCCTCTTCAATAAATAGTGTTGGGGAAATTGGACAGCCACATGCAGAAAAATGAAATTGGATCATTTCCTTACACCACACACGAAAATAGACTCAAAATGGATGAAGGACCTCAATGTGAGAAAGGAATCCGTCAAAATCCTTGAGGAGAACACAGGCAGCAACCTCTTCGACCTCAGCCGCAGCAACATCTTCCTAGGAACATCGCCAAAGGCAAGGGAAGCAAGGGCAAAAATGAACTCTTGGGATTTTATCAAGATCAAAAGCTTTTGCACAGCAAAGGAAACAGTTCACAAAACCAAAAGACAACTGACAGAATGGGAGAAGATATTTGCAAACGACATATCAGATAAAGGGCTAGTGTCCAGAATCTATAAAGAACTTAGCAAACTCAACACCCAAAGAACAAATAATCCAATCAAGAAATGGGCAGAGGACATGAATAGACATTTCTGCAAAGAAGACATCCAGATGGCCAACAGACACATGAAAAAGTGCTCCATGTCATTCGGCATCAGGGAAATACAAATCAAAACCACAATGAGATATCACCTCACACCACTCAGAATGGCTAAAATTAACAAGTCAGGAAATGACAGATGCTGGTGAGGATGTGGAGAAATGGGAACCCTCCTACACTGTTGGTGGGAATGCAAGCTGGTGCAACCACTCTGGAAAACAGCATGGAGGTTCCTCAAAACGTTGCACATGCACCCGAATGTTTATAGCAGCAATGTCTACAATAGACAAACTATGGAAAGAACCTAGATGTCCATCAACAGACGAATGGATAAAGAAGAAGTGGTATATATACACAATGGAATACTATGCAGCCATCAAAAGAAATGAAATCTTGCCATTTGCAACGACGTGGATGGCACTAGAGGGTATCATGCTTAGCGAAGTAATTCAATCAGAGAAAGTCAATTATCATATGATCTCCCTCATATGAGGGAGAGGAGATGCAACATGGGGGGTTAGGGAGATAGGAGAAGAGTAAATGAAACAAGTTGGGATTGGGAGGGAGACAAACCATAATTGACTCTTAATCTCACAAAACAAACTGAGGGTTGATGGGGGGAGGGGGGTTGGGAGAGGAGGGGTGGGGTTATGGACATTGGGGAGGGTATGTGCTATGGTGAGTGCTCTGAAATGTGTAAACCTGGCGATTCACAGACCTGTACCCCTGGGGATAAAAATATATGTTTAAAAAAAATAAAATTTATTAAAAAAAAAAAAAACAATAATGGTGAAACTGAATTTCCCTTTCATGTTCATGACCATAGCAGAAATGCTCTCATTTTTTTCTCCATTGAGGATGATATTAGCTGTGGGTCTTTCATAATGCCTTTATGATGTTAAGGTATGCTCCATCTACCCCAGTCTGGTGAGGGTTTTTCATCAAGAAAAGATGCTGGGGGTGCCTTGGTGGCTCAGTCAATTAAGAATCTGACTCTTGATTTTGGCTTAGGTCATGATCTCAGGGTAAAAAGATAGAGCCCCACATCAGGTTTCACATTGGCCATGGAGCCTGCTTAAGATTCTCTCTCTCCTGGGTGCCTGGGTGGCTCAGTAGGTTAAGTCTCTGCCTTCAGCTCAGGTCATGATCTCAGGGTCCTGGAATTAAGCCCTGCATCAGGCTCTCTGCTAAGTGGGGAGCCTGCTTCCCCCTCTCTCACTGCCTGCCTACTTGTGATCTCACACTCTCTGTCAAATAAATAAATAAAATTTTTGAAAAAAAAAGGGTTTTAAAAGATTCTCTCTCTCCCTTCACCTTTCTATCTAAAAAAGATAAAGAAATAAAGTAATAAAGGAGGCTATATATTGCCAAATGCTTTTCCTGCATCTGTTAATAAGATTATATGTTTTTAATTTTTTTCTTTTATCAATGTGATGTACACATTGATTGATTTTTTAATATGAACCATCCCTGAAGCCCAGGAAAAAAATCCCACTTGGTTGTGGAGAATATTTTTTAATGTAGTGTTGAATTCAATTTGATAGTATTTTATTAAGAATTTTTGTATTCCAGATGTAGTGAAACGAAGGGCCATATGTACCCCAATGTTCATAGCAGTAATGGCCACAATTACCAAACTGTGGAAAGAGCCAAGATGCCCTTCAACAGATGAATGGATAAAGAAGATATGGTCCATATATACAATGGAATATTACTCAGCCATCAGAAGGATGAGTACCCAACTTTTGTATCAACAGGAATGGGACTGGAGGAGATTATGCTGAGTGAAGTAAGTTAAGCAGAGAAAGTCAATTATCATATGGCTTCACTTACTTGTGGAGCACAAGGAATAACATGGAGGACTTTAGGAGAAGGAAAGGAAAAGGGATTTGGAGAAAATGGAAGGAGGAGATGAAGCATGAGAGACTGTGGACTCAGAAACAAACTGAGGTTTTTGGAAAGGAGGGGGAGAGGGATGGGTGAGCTTGGTGGTGGGTATTAAGGAGGGTATGTATTACATGGAGCACTGGGTGTGGTGCATAAACAATGAATCTTGGAACACTGAAAAAGTAAAATTTAAAAAATAAATAAATAAAAATTAATTAATTAAAATATTTTTTAATCCAAGTTTACCAAAGATATTGTCCTGTAATTCTCTTTTTTAGTGGGGTCTTTATCTGGTTTTGGAATCAAGGTAATGCTGTCTTCATAGAATGAATTTGGGCCTATTACTTCCATTTATATTTTTTGCAACAGTTTAAGGAGAATAGCTTTAATTCTTCTTTAAATGTTTACTAGAATTCCTGTGGTAAGCCATCTGTCCCTGGACTTTAGTTTTTTGGGAAATTTTGGATTGCTGATTCTATTTGTTTGTTGGTTATGGATTAGTTCCATTTTTCTATTTCTTCCTATTTCAGTTTTGGTAGTTTGTCAGTTTGTAGGAATTTGTCCATTTCTTCCAGGTTGCCCAGTTTGATGCGTATAGCTTTTCATAGTATTCTCTTATAGTTGTTTGTATTTCTGTGATGTTGGTTGTGATCTCTCCTCTTTCATTCATGATTTTATCTATTTCAGTCTTTTATCTTTTTTTCATAAGTCTGGCTAGAAGTTTATCAATTTTATTAATTCATTCTACTGTGTCTTTTTTTGTTTGTTTCCATATCACTTATTCCTGCTCTAATCTTTATTATTTCCCTTCTTTCACTGGCTTTAAGCTTTATTTGTTATTTCTTTTCTAGCTCCTTTAGGTGTAAGGTTATGTTGTATATTTGAGACTTCTTTGCTTCTTGAGGTAGGTTTGTACTGCAATTATTTCCCTCTTAGGACTGCCTTAGGACTCTACTTCCCAAAGGTTCTGGATTATCATGTTTTCATTTTCATTTTCTTTCATCTATTTTTTTAATTCCTTCTTTATTTCTTGGTTAATCCTTTCATTCTTTAGTTGGATGTTCTTTAACTTCTACATATTTATGGTCTTTCCAAAGTTCTTCTGGTGTTTGACTTCAAGTTTAGAATCATTGTGGTCTGAAAATATGCATGGTATGATCTCAGTCTTTTTGTACATTTTGAGGCCTGATTCTGGATACAGTATGTGATCTGTTCTGGAAAATGTTCCATGTGCACTCAAAATGAATATGTATATTCTGCTGCTTTGGATGTAACGCTCTGAATATATCTATTAAGTCTATCTGGTCCAGTGTGTCATTCAAAGCCACCGTTTCCTTGTTTATTTTCTGTTTAGTTGATCTGTCCATTGCTGTAAGTGACGTATTAAAGGCCCCTACTATTATTGATTATTATCAATGAGCTTCTTTATGTTTATTAATTGATCTATATACTTGGGTGCTCCCAAGTTGGGAACATAAATATTTATAATTGTTAGATCTTCTTGATAGACCTCTTACCTATGATACAATATCCTTCTTAATCTCTCTTTGTTTTAAAATCTAGTTTGTCTGATATAAGTATGGCTACTCCAGATTTATTTTGATGTCTATTAGCATGATAAATGGCTCCTCACTTAAAATCTACAGGTGTTTTTAGGTCTAAAATGAGTCTCTTGTAGGCAGCATAGAGTTAGGTTCTGTGTATGTTTTTTGTTGTTGTTGTTTTGTTGTTTTGTTTTGTTTTTTGATCTAGCCAGTCATCCTATGTCTATTGATTGGGACATTTAGTCCATTTACATTCAGAGTGATTATTAAAAGATACAGATTTAGTGCCATTTTGTTTCCTATACAGTTGGTGTTTCTCTTGATGTTCTCTGTTCCTTTTTAGGTTTTGTTTCTTTTGGTGTTCTTCTGCTTTTTCTTTCTTTCTTTCTTTCTTTTTTTTTTTTTTTTTTCATTTAAAAAGTCACTCTTAAAATTTCTTGCATGGCTGGTTTAGTTGTCATGGATTCCTTTATTTTTTGTTTGTCTAGGAAACTGTCTCTACTTCTAGTCTGAATGACAACCTTGTTGGATAATTATTGGCTGCATATTTTCCCCATTCAGCATGTTGAATATTTCCTCCCACTCCTTTCTGGACTGCCATGTTTCTGTGAACAGATCTGCTGTGAACTTGATCTGTCTTCCTTGTAGATTAAGGACTCTTTTCCCCTTGCTGCTTTCAAGACTCTTTCTTTGTCTGTGTATTTGGTGATTTTGACTATAAATTGCCTTGGCAATGGTCCATTTTTGTTGAATTTAATAAGATTTTTCTGTTCTTGGATTTTGATATCTGTGTCCTTCCCCAGATTAGGAAGATTTTCAACTATAATTTGTCTTAATAAACCCTCTGCCTCTTTTTCTCTCTCTTCATTTTCTGGGGGTCCAATAATTCAAATATTATTTTTTTAACAAGTAACTGAATTCTGTATGTCTGTCTTCCTGGTTCATTACTTTTCTTTCTCTTTTCTTTTCAACTTCATTATTTTCATAAAATTATATTTATTTTCATAAAATTATAATTTTATCTTCTGTAACACTGAGTCACTCCTCTGCTTCATCCACCCCTGGTTTTATGGCCTCCACTTGGGATTTTATCTTGGTTATACCATTTTTCATTTAGACTGAAAGAGATTCTAGTTATTTTATTTCTGCAGTAAAGGATTCTCTAGTGTGTTCTATGCTTTTTTCAAGCCTGATTAGTATCCTTATAAATGTTGTTTTAAATTATAGTACATATATCTTACTTATATCTGTAATAATTAAATCTCTGACTATGTGTATTGCTTCTTGTTCTTTCTTTTGGGGTGAATTTCTCTGTCTCATTATTTTATCCAGAAAAGAAAAGGAAAAAAAAAAAGAAACAAAAGAAACACACACACACACACACACACAAAACTAGATCCTAGGTGGATTTTGGTCCCCTTATTAAAAGACTCAAGATCTATAAATAAGTAAATGAAATAAAATAAAATAAAATAAAAGTAAACAAAAAATTAAAAGTATATAAAATACCTATATAAATAAAAATTTTAAAAAATTTAAAAAGAAATTGAAAAAAATAAAATAAATGAAGAAATATATTTTTAAGATTTTTAAAAATTTATTTGTTTGAGAGAGATAGAATAGCAGACTCCTTGCAGAGCAGAGAGCCCAACATGGGGCTCAATCCCAGGACCCTGAGATCATGACCTGAGCCAAAGGCAGACGGTGAACTGACTAAGCCATCCAGGTGCCCCAACGAACAAATACTTTACAAAAATAAATAAGAGTAAAAAGTAAGTCAGATCCTATTTTACCCTAGAGCTAAAGCTTTGCAGCACTCCATGATCTGTAAACTTTGTGGGAGCAAGTTTTTTGCTGATCTTCTGGAGGAGTGGACTATTGGGCTGATTCTAAGTTGGACTTGTCCTAGTGGAAATGTGTTTCCAGGACTCAGGGAGGAGAGGCTTGGTGTAATTAACTCTGACTTCCACATGGTGATGCTGTTTTCCTCCCTGAAGGGTTTAAGCGCTGATGTGTGGTATGAATCTGGTAGCACCCAGGCTCCATAGGCTGGGAGCTGAAAGTTTGCACCCTCCACCCCCACACACACAAACACACTCTTCAGTGAGTCCTCATAGAAAGGCAACCAATCACTCTTGTACCCTGCATTCACCTTGCCTGTGTCCAAGGGGTTTTGTGTGTGGGTGTGTATATATTTTGTTTGTTTGTTTTAATCTCAGGTGTGCAACTGAATTCCAAAACCTCAAAACCTCAAAACCTCAAATTTTAGTGACTCCAGGGTGGGGGTGGACCCGTGCTATTCCTCTGAGGGACAATCTCACCTCACCTTTGCCATTTGCCAGCTGGTCCCTGGAAAGCAGTTGTACAACCATGCAGTGATTGTTTATGCAAAACTGAGCAGAAAGCCAGCACCTAGACTTGCTGTACTCAGCCGGTTTCCTCACTCCTATGCCTAGGAACAATGTAGCATTTAGGGTCACCCATTCTTCCTGGAACCCTGGGGATCCTCAGACCAAGGTGTCACACCTGCAATTGCACCCCAGTTTGCCAACTGAGTACCCTTAAGCCAGGCACATGCCCCACTGTAGCAGACTTTTAAAAGTCCAGATTTTGCACTTCATTGCTTATAATACTTTGTGGTAGCCTACATAAGCGGGTTCCCTCTCTGCTGCCATATCCACAGCTATATCTCCCCCAATTCATCTCTGTACCTCCTATCTTTCAAAAGGTGGTTGTTGGTTTTTGGGTCAAGATGGCGGAGAAGTAGCAGGCTGAAATGACACCAGGTAGCAGATCAACTAGATAGCTTATCAAACCATTCCAAACACATACAAATCCAACAGGAGATTGAAGAGAAGAAGACTAGCAATTCTAGAAACAGAAAATTGACCATTTTCGGAAAGGTAGGACCGGTGGAGAAGTGAATCCAAAGTGACAGGAAGATAGACTGCTGGGGGAGGGGCTGGCAAGCAGCAGAGCAACAGAGCACAAAATCAGAACTTTTAAAACTCTGCTCCACTGAGGGACATTGCTCCAGAGTCTAAACCGGGGTGAAGCCCATCCAGGGACTGCGTGGTCTCAGGTCCCACAGGGTCACAGAAGGATCGGGGGTGTCTGAGTGTTGCAGAGCTCACAGGTATTAGAGCAGGGAAGCTGACTACAGAGACAGAGCTGAGGAGTGAGCTCTCAACTCTGGGTTACCTTAAATTGTGATCCATGGCACAGGCCACTGCTCTGTGAGCGGGGACCCCACAAGACCTGGGGAGACACCCCGGAAGAGCACAGGGATCTGCATGGTTCAGAGACTCCGGGCGGGACTGTGTGACAGAGACAGAGATGCTTGGTCACAGGCTGGGTGAGCTCGGAGCACAGCCAGAAGTCAGGGAGATGGGAGTGATTGAGTGCTTTTCCCTGAGGGCACACTGAGGAGTGGGGCTCCGAGCTCTCAGCTCCTCCAGGCCAGAGATTGGGAGGCTGCCATTTTCATTCCTGACTTCTGGATCTCTATGGAAAATGTTCAGGGAACAAAAGCTGCCAAAAGCGAACCTGAGCGGATTACTTAGCCTGGCTCCTGGTAAGGGCAGTGTATTTCTGCCTCGGGCAAAAACACTTGAGAATCTCTACAACAGGTACCTCCCCAAGAAGATCAGAAAGAAATCCAGCCACGACCAAGTTCACTTACCAAGGAGAACAGCAGAATTGCAGAGGAGGAGAAAGCAAAGCATGGAATTCATGGCTTTCTCCCCATGATTCTTTAGTCTTGCAAAGTTAATTAATTTTTTTAAATTTATTTTTTTTCTTCTGCTAATTTTTTAAACTTTACCCTTTCCTCTTTTAACATTTTTTTAGCTAGTTTACCTTAACAATACCTTTCAAAAAAAATCTTTTTTGAACTTTTATTATTATGGTCATATTTTATCCTTCATTGTATCTAACTTGATTTGTTGTATACACATAGGGTTTTTTCTTCTAAAAAAAATTGGGGTACAACTTCTTCTAATAGATCAAAATATACCCTAATCTAGCACAGGGCTTTGTTCTAGTCTCCAGCTTGAGCAAATTCTCTCCACTTTCTTTTTCTTTATTCCCCCAACCATCTAATCAAATCCTTTTTTAGAAATTAAAAAAAAAATCATGTTTATAGTCATATTCCATCCCTTCATTGTATTTACCCTTATATATGTTTTTCATTCTTTAAAATTTGGGGAGGTAGTTTCTTCTAAGAGACCAAAATTCTCCCAAAATTAAGTAGGTAACCCTGTTCTATTCACCAGTCTAATATATATATAAGTGTGTGTGGGTGTGTGTGTATATTTTTTTTTCAATTTTTTTTCCTGAACTTCTTTTAACCCCCACTCTTCCCCCCCACGATTTGGGGTCTCTTCTGATTTGTTTAAAGCACATTTTACTGGGGTCTTTGCCACCCTTTTAGTATTTTATTTGCTCCTTCATATATTCTTATCTGGATAAAATGACAAGGTGAAAAAACTCACCACAAGAAAAAAGAACAAGAGGAAGTACTGGAGGCTAGGGACCTAATCAATACAGAAATTGGTAATATGTCAGATCTAGAGTTCAGAATGCTGATTCTCAAGGTGCTAGCTGGGCTCAAAAAAAGGAATGGAAGATATTAGATAAACCCTGTCTGGAGAAATAAAAGAACTAAAATTTAACCAAGTTGAAATAAAAATAAAAGCTATTAATGAGGTGCAATAAAAAATGGAGGCTCTTACTGCTAGGATAAATGAGGCAGAAGAGAGAATTGGTCTCTTCTGACCAAATGACAGAGAATAAAGAAGCTGAGCAAAAGAGAGACAAACAACTACTGGACCACAAGGGGAGAATTTGAAAGATAAGTGATACCATAAGACAGAACAACATTAGAATAATTGGGATTCCAGAAGAAGAAGAAAGAGAGAGGGGAGCAGAAGGTATAGTGAAGCAAATTATTGTAGAGAATTTCCCTATCATGGCAAAGGAAACAAGCATCAAAATCCAGGAGGCACAGAGCCCCCCCTCAAAATCAATAAAAATATGTCCACACCCTGCCACCTAATAGTAAAATTTACAAGTCTTAGTGAGAAAGAGAAAATCCTGAAAGCAGCCAGGACAAGAAGTCTACAACATACAATGGTACAAATATTAGACTGGCAACAGACTTATCCACAGAGACCTGGCAGGCCAGAAAGACTGGCATTATATATTCAGAGTACTAAACGAGAAAACATGCAGCCAAGAATACTATATCCATCTAGGCTAGCATTGAAAATAGGAGAGATAAAAAGCTTCCAGGACAAACAAAACTAAAAGAATTAGTAAACACCAAACCACCTCTACAGAAAATATTGAAAGGGGTCCTCTAAGTAAAGAAAGAGTCCAAAAGTAGTAGATCACAAAAGGAACAGAGACGATATACAGTAACAGTCACCTTACAGGCAATACAATGGCACTAAATTCATATCTCTCAATAGTTACCCTGAATGTTAATGGGCTAAATGCCCCCAATCAAAAGACAAAGGGTATCAGAATGGATTAAAAAAAATCAATATGCTGCCTACAAGAAACTCATTTTAAACCCGAACACACTTCCAGATTTAAAGTGAGGGGGTGGAAAACAATTTACCTTGCTAATGGACATCAAAAGAAAGCTGGGGTGGCAATCCTTATATCAGATCAATTAGATTTTAAGCCAAAGGCTAAAATAAGAGATGACGAAGGACACTATACCATACCCAAAGGGTCTGTCCAACAAGAAGATCTAACAAGTTTAAATATCTATGCCCCTAACATGGGAGCAGCCAACTACATAAACCAATTAATAACAAAATCAAAGAAATACGTCAACAATAATACAATAATAGTAGGGAACTTTAACACTCCCCTCACTGAAATGGATAGATCATCCAAGCAAAAGATCAACAAGGAAATAAAGGCCTTAAATGACACAGTGGACCAGATGGAAATCACAGATATATACAGAACATCCCATCCCAAAGCAACAGAATACACATTCTTCTCTAGTGCACATGGAACATTCTCCAGAATAGATCACATCCTGGGTTATAAATCAGGTCTCAACTGGTATCAAAATCTTGGGATCATTCCCTGCATATTTACAGACCACAATGCTCTGAAGCTAGAACTCAATCACAAGAGAAAATTTGCAAAGAATCCAAATACATGGAGACTAGAGAGCATCCTTCTAAAGAATGAATGGGTCAACAAGAAAAGCAAAGAATAATTGAAAAAATTCATGGAAACAAATGCTAATGAAAACACAACAGTTCCAAATCTGTGGGACACAGCAAAGGCAGTCCTGAAAGGAAAATATATCGTGGTACAAGCCTTTCTCAAAAAACAAGGAAGGTCTTGGGGACCCTAGGAGGCTCAGTGGGTTAAATCCTCTGCCTTCGGCTCAGGTTATGATCCCAGAGTCCTGGGACTGAGACCCCTGTTGGGCTCTCTGCTCAATGGGGAGCCTGCTTCCTCCTCTCTCTCTGTCTGCTTCTCTGCCTACTTGTGATCTCTGTCTGTCAAAAAATAAATAAAATCTTTAAAAAAAAAAGAAACAAGAAAGTTCTCAAATACACAACCTAATGGTACACTTAAAGAGCTGGAGAAAGAACAACAAAGAAAGCCTAAACCCAGCAGGAGAAGAGAAATCATAAAGATCAAAGCAGAAATCAATGAAATAGAAACCAAGAAAAAAAATAGAACAAATCAACGAAACTAGGAGCTGGTTCTTTGAAAGAATTAATAAGACTGATAAACCCCTGGCCAGACTTATCAAAAAGAAAAGGAAAGGACCCAAATAAATAAAATCATGAATGAAAAAGGAGAGATCACAACCAACACCAAAGAAATACAAACAATTATAAGAACATATTATGAGCAACTATACACCAGCAAATTTAACAATCTGGAAGAAATGGATGCATTCCTAGAGACATGTAAACTACCACAATTGAACCAGGAAGAAATCAAAAACCTGAACAAAACCATAACCAGTAAGGAGATTGAAGCAGTCATCAAAAATCTCCCAACAAACAAGATCCCAGGGCCAGATGGCTTCCCAGGGGAATTCTACCAAACAGATAAAAAGGAACTAATTCCTAGGCTCCTGAAACTGTGCCAAAAAAATAGAAATGGAAGGAAAACTTCCAAACTCATTTTATGAGGCCAGCATCACCTTGATCCCAAAACCAGACAAGGATCCCATCAAAAAAGAGAATTACAGACCAGTATCCTTGATGAGCACAGATGTGAAAATTCTCACCAAAATACTAGGCAATAGGATCCAACAGTACACTAAAATGATTATTCATCATGACAAAGTGGGATTTATTCCAGGGCTGCAAGGTTGGTTCAACATCCGCAAATCAATCAATGTGATATAATACATTAATAAAAGAAAGAACAAGAACCATATGATACTCTCAATAGATGCTGAAAAAGCATTTGACAAAGTACAGCATCCCTTCCTGATCAAAACTCTTCAAACTGTAGGGATAGAGGGCACATACCTCAATATTATCAAAGCCATCTATGAAAAACCCACCACAAATATCCTTCTCAATGGAGGAAAACTGAGAGCTTTTCTACTAATGTCAGGAACACGGCAGGGATGTCCATTATCACCCCTGCTATTCAACATAGTACTAGAAGTCCTAGCCTCAGCAATCAGACGACAAAAAGAAATTAAAAGCATCCAAATCAGCAAAGAAGTCAAACTATCACTCTTTGCCGATGATATGATACTATATGTGGAAAACCCAAAAGACTCCACTCCAAATCTGCTAGAACTTGTAGAGGAATTCAGTTAAGTGTCAGGATATAAAATCAATGCACAGAAATCAGTTGTATTTCTTTACACCAACAACAAGACAGAAGAAAGAGAAATTAAGGACTCAATCCCATTTACAATTGCACCCGAAACAATAAGATACCTAGGAATAAACCTAACCAATGAGGCAAAGAATCTATACTCATGAAAGAAATTGAGGAAGACACAATGAAACGGAAACATGTTCCATGCTCATGGATTGGAAGAACAAATATTGTGAAAATGTCTATGCTACCTAAAGCAATCTACACATTTAATGCAATCCCGATCAAAATACCAGCCATTTTTTTCAAAGAAATGGGACAAATAATCCTGAAATTTATATGGAATGAGAAAAGACTTCGAATAGCCAGAGGAATATTGAAAAAGAAAGCCAAAGTTGGTGGCATCACAATTCCAGAATTCAAGCTCTATTACAAAGCTGTCATCATCAAGGCAATATGGTACTGGAAAAAAACAGACACATAGATCAATGGAAAAGAATAGAGAGCCCAGAAATTAGACCCTCAACTCTATAGTCAACTAAGACAAAGCAGGAAAGAATGTCCAACGGAAAAAAGACAGTCTCTTCAACAAATGGTGTTGGGAAAATTGGACATGCACATGCAGAAAAATGAAACTGGACCATTTCCTTACACCACACACGAAAATAGACTCAAAATGGATGAAGGACCTCAATGTGAGAAAGGAATCCATCAAAATCCTTGAGGAGAACATAGGCAGCAATCTCTTCAACTTCAGCCGCAGCAACTTCTTCCTAGGAACATCGCCAAAGGCAAGGGAAGCAAGGGCAAAATTAACTATTGGGACTTCATCAAGATGAAAAGCTTTTGTACAGCAAAGGAAACAGTTAACAAAACCAAAAGACAACTGACAGAATGGGAGAAGATATTTGCAAATGACATATCAGATAAAGGGCTAGTATCCAAAATCTATAAAGAACTTAGCAAACTCAACACCCAAAGAACAAATAATCCAATCAAGAAATGGGCAGAGACCATGAACAGACATTTCTGCAAAGAAGACATCCAGATGGCCAACAGACACATGAAAAAGTGCTCCACATCAGTCAGCATCAGGGAAATACAAATCAAAACCACAATGAGATATCACCTCACACCAGTCAGAATGGCTGAAATTAACAAGTGAGGAAATGATGGAAGCTGGTGAGGGTGCAGGGAAAGGGGAACCCTCCTGTACTGTTGGTGGGAATGAAAGCCGTTGTAACCACTCTGGAAAACAGCATTGAGGTTCCTCAAAAAGTTGAAAATAGAGCTACCTTATGACCCAGAAATTGTACTACTGGGTATTTACCCTAAAGATACAAATGTAGTGATCTGAAGGGGCGCATGCACCCGAATGTTTATAGCAGCAATGTCCACAATAGTCAAACTATGGAAAGAACCTAGATGTCCATCAACAGATGAATGGATAAAGAAGATGTGGTATATATATAAAATGGAATACTATGCAGCCATCAAAAGAAATGAAATCTTTCCACTTGTGAGGATGTAGATGGAACTAGAGGGTATTATGCTTAGCGAAATAAGTCAATTGGAGAAAGACAACTCTCATATGATCTCCCTGATATGAGGAAGTGGAGATGCAACGTAGAGGGTTTGGGGGGTAGGAAAAGAATAAATGAAACAAGATGGGATCAGGAGGGAGACAAACCATAAGAGACTCTTAATCTCACAAAACAAACTGAGGGCTGCCAGGGGGAGGAGGGTAGGGAGAGGGTGGTGGGGTTATGGGCATTGGGGAGGGTATGTGCTATGGTGAGTGCTGTGAAGTGTGTAAACCTGGCTATTCACAGACTTGTACCCCTGGGGCTAATAATACATTATATGTTAATTTAAAAAAAAGGTGGTTGCTTTCCTAATTGTAGACTTTCAGTGTATGTTCCCTCAGATCTCCAGTTGATTTCTTTGGTGTTCAGAATGATTTGAAAACTATTTAGCTATATTCAAGGGATCAGACAAGCTTAGGGTCCCCCTAATCTTCCATCATTTTAACTCCTCCTTGGAGCCCATCCTGAATGATTCTAATGTGTAGCCAAACTTGAGAACAATAGCGTTAGAGGAATTTTTCTAAAGTATGAGTTTAATCAAGTGGATGTAACCTGCAGCAGAATTTCTCACAGCATGGGATAGGAAAACCACATTCTGGAAAACTTAATAAATATTCAGATTCCTGAGCCCTCCCCCAGACCTCTAAAGCTGGAGCAAAAGTATTCAAAATTTGTATGAGTAGTTCCAGATGATATACTGATTTTTGGAAATGTATAGGTAAGAAACTAAAGTGTATATTTGTTCCCTGAAACAAGGTTCTGTAGATTGTTCTTTTCCCACCTTTTAGTTACATGCAAGTCTCTACCTCATTAACCCGGTTTACCTCTTGGTAGTTTCCTAAATTTATCAGTTTTGCATACTCTTCTCTCCTGCACACATTTGCAGATTTACTTGATATTTCAAGTAAAAGTCCCTTATGATGCCTTTTGTGACTTCTTCCTCCCTGAAAGAATGAGACACTATTTTTTTAAATGTTTTATTTATTTATTTGACAGAGAGAGAGATAGGCAGAGCAACAGGCAGAGAGAGGGGGAAGCAGGTTCCCCGCAGAGCAGAGAGCCTGACGCGGGGCTCAATCCCAGGACCCCAAAATCATGACCTGAGCCGAAGGCAGCAGCCCAACCCACCGAGCCACCCAGGCACCCTGAGACACTATTTTTTTCTACAACCTAGATGATACCCAGTACCTACTTCTATCACGACATTAGCAACAGTTTAGAACTATCGCCTCCCTTGAAAGTCATAATAGCCAATACTTTTTCAGTGCTAACTTATGTTCCAGGATGTTCTAAAATAAATGAATAAATAAACAAATAAATAAATAAATTACTTTAAATTATTTACCTCATGACGACCCTATGGGGTAAGTGTTATCATATCAAATGAGTTGTGAATTAGTAATTTTCACCAGGCTATACATCTAATAAGTGATAAACCCAGATCTTATACCCATTACATAGACAAAGTAAGAGGCCCTTTCTAGACATAGGGGAGGAGAATATAAAAGGAGAGAAGACAGAAACAAAATGAGTCAGTGGTGTAAGTCATTACAAAACTACTCCCACAGTTTGGCCCTCTATGATCAGAACCCTGAGACATGTGGGAATAGAGTCCTTAAAATCCCAGCTAGTTTTAGGGAAACCATAAAACAGAAAAGACTGGTACCTTTTATTTCCAAAGTAAACCCAAAGAAGTCCCACAGACTCTCTTTTTACCAAAATTATAGAGTTGCAATTCTCAAGTGAAGGTATAGGATGTTTGGACTGAAGGCAGCCTCGTAAAGCCCTATATCTCCATTGCACTGAGATAGAATTTCAAATATTCCCACAACTCCTGCACAAATAAAAGAAGACCAACCAAATGAGAACTATTAAAGGTTATTTATTCAGGGATTTTTATAACAAGGAGATACACTCCCCCCACCAATTGGAATTTTTCAGACTCAACACCAGGCAAAAGAGGAGAAAAGCTTTAAAGAAAAGTTTCAGATATGCCCTGCTTGGAAATTGTTGGGATGAGGAAGCTGGACGTAGATGAACTAGAAGCAGGGCATCCTACATTAATGTTAAGGGAGCCTATTTGGTTTTCTTCAGTTAGTCCTAAATTGGAAGCAGGGCTAAAAATTAGGACAACTTGAAATTACTAATCAGGCCCTGGTTATTTGGGACTCACTGCTGCAGAGATTGTCTGACTTTCTGGATGGTTTACGTCAGATGTTGTGATTTGGTTTCTTGGGCTGACTCTTGCACGTTATGGGTTAGAGCTCTATTTTTGTATAAAAACTGGCCTCTGTATATTCAGTCTAATACTCTACTTCAAGAGAATATCAAAGCTGACTGAGTGTGAACTAGCAGTTACAGAAGCCCTCTAGGTAAGGAAATGAATAAGAGACTTTTTAAACATGGTGACTAGAGAGTAGAAGGATATAGACATATCAGTCACAGTTTAAAATCAGTTTATCTTTTAAAACAGAGAAAATGACTACCATGTGAATTTTCCCCTTTAACACCTTATTTGTCTAGTTTTCAGGCACAGACTAAAAAACAGGAGGATTTTCACACAGCTTAATAACACTAATTGGAGATGCCTATGGGACTGTTAGTCATAATAGTGTAAAAAGTCTTATGATTTGCAGATGATGCACTCTAACAGCCATCTACTGAGAAGGCCTTTTTCTCATCTCCCCTCCTAAATCCCCTGCAATGAACTGAATGGCAGCCCTGAACATATACATCCATATCTGGAGCACCTCGGTGTTGCAGTCAGTTGAACATCCACCTCTTGGTTTTGGCTGAGGTCATGATCTTGGGATTGTGAGATCAAGCCCTGCATTGGGCTCCATGCTCAGCACAGAGTCTGCTTGAGATTCTCTCTTCTTCTCCATCTTCCCTCGCTGCTCTTGCTGTCTCACTCTCTCAGATGAATAAATAAAATTTTTTTAAAAGATATGTTCTAATCCCTGGCACCTATGAATCTTACCTTATTTGGACAAAGAGGTTTTACAAATGTAGTTAAGGATCTTGAGATGAGAAGATCATCCTGGATTTTCCATGTAGGTTCTAGATGTAATGAGAAGAATACCTATAAGGGTGTGGCAGAAGGATAGTATATAGAAGAGGAAGTACTGTGGCCATAAAAGCAAAGATTGGAATGATGTTACCATATACCAATAAATTCTTGGAACCAAAAGCAGTCAAAAGAGGCAAAGAATAGATTCCCCTAGAGCCTCCAGACGGAATACAGAACTATTGACACCTTAATTTCAAACGTCTGGACTCCAGGACTGTGAAAGGTTAAAAGTTTGTTGTTTTAAGCTACCCAGTTCATGGTAATTTGTTATGAGACTCATGGGAAACTAATATGCCCCATGTACAATTTCCCCAAATTAAGACAAAAGAGAAAAAAAAAAAAAAAACAACCCCTGGGGTCATGGTGAGGTCAGAAGCGGTTTCCCTTTATGCTGTTAAAGAAGGGAGACAAGTATATTCCTAAGATCATACTATGTTAGAGAAAGCTAGTGGAAAAACACAAGAATCACTCCAAGTCCCAAGTAGTTTTTTTTTAATAAATTTTGTAATACAGAGATTTTGAAAAGGCAGGTGGCTACACAATAAAATTAATAGGGTTGTATGCTATGAGCTTTTTTGGAAAGATGAAATAAAACAATGGAAAATAATACATTATATGGCACATATTTGCATTTTCGTATTCAATTTGAATTTATTACTTATGATAATAATTATTAATAACATTGTCTTCACTTACTGTGCCAGCCATGTGTTATCTTTTTTTTAAAGATTTTGTTTATTTATTTGACAGACAGAGATCACAAATAGGCAGAGAGGCAGGCAGAGAGAGGGAGGGGGGAAGCAGTCTCCCTGCCGAGCAGAGAGCCCAATTCGGGGCTTGATCCCAGGACCCTGAGACCATGACCTGAGCCGAAGGCAGAGGCTTTAACCCACTGAGCCACCCAGGTTCCCCCAGCCATGTGTTATCTTATAAGTGATTGGGTCTACATCTTATAGCTGATGAAAAGAAAAGTTAGAAAATTAAATAATTTAACAAATGTCTAGAACTAGTAAGTGATACAATAATAAGAATTTGCAATGATGTGGATGGAACTAGAAGAGATTATGTTAAGTGAAGTAAGTCAATCAGAGAAAGACAATTATTGCATGATATCACTTATATGTGGAATTTAAGAAACAAAACAGAGGAGCATAAGGGAAGGGAGGGAAAAAGAAAACAAGACAAAATCAGAGAGGGAAACAAACCAAAAGAGACTCTTAACCACAGGAAACAAATGTAGGGTTGCTAAAGAGGAAGGGGGTGGGAGGAATGAGCAACTGAGTGATGGGCATTAAGGAGGGCATGTGATGTAATGATGTAATATAACACTAGGTGTTATATACAACAGATAAATCACTGAACTCTACCTCTGAAACTAATAATACACTATATGTTAATTGGCTGAATCTAAATGAATAAAATAAAATTAAAAAAGTAAAAGAAAAAGAAAAAGAAAGTTTGGGAAATTTTAACAGGCTTAATGTCCCTGTGGTGAAAATTTAGAAAGACAGGCATGGTGTTGAATATGTGTAGGCATTACTGGGGATTTTAACTATATGACTCTTGGCAAATGTAATTATTTTCATCTGTAAAAAGGGGATAATAATATCTACTTTGTATACTTGCATGGATTAAAGAAAATGATCTTTGGAAATAGTTTCAAGGAAATCTGATATATGGAAAGAGCTTAATAGAGCTTAGTTGCTTTTGTTTAAATTTCAGAAGAAAAGAGAATAATATTATGGCACATACTTTTAAAAAATATTTAAATCAGAACTCAGGAAGGAAAAGCAGTAGACATTGTTCAGAAGTATTGGAACCCACAGCTACCTTGGGCAAAAGATTATGATTAACACATACAATACATTGCCTGAGAGGAAAACCTGGGGACTGAATTTCTTTGGGAAATTAGGGCATTCAAAAGTACACATGTAAATTCTCTAGTATGAGAATTTAGAAACCCACTCAATGCCAAGAATGAAATGCATGCTCAGAGAAGACTTGAAACGACCCTAAACAGCACCCATTTTGGTAAAGAAGTCAAACTGTATTTGTAGATGACATGATCCTATACATAGAAAACCTTAACAACGCCATCAGAAATCTACTGGAAGTAACAAATGAATTCAGTAAAGTTGCAGAATACAAAATTAATACCCAGAAATCAGTTGCATTTCTATACATTAATAATGAAGTAAGAAAAAGAGAAATTAAATAGATAATTTCATTTACAATTGCACCAAAAAGAATAAAATGCCTAATAAACTTAACCAAGATAGTAAAATATGAATACTCTGAAAATTATAAAATATTGATGATAAATTGAAGAGAACACAAACAAATGAAAAGATGTTCCATGCTTATGAATTGGAAGAATTGATGTTGTTAAAATGTCCATACTACAAAAGTCCAATTACAAAGCAAGCTACAGATTCAATGCAATTTCAATACCAACAGCATCTTTCACAAAACTAGAACAAATAATCGTAAAATTTGCACGGAACCATAAAAAACTCTGAATAGCTAAAGCAGTCCTGAAGGGGAAGAAAAAACAAAGCTGGGAGTATCACAATTCCTGATTTTAAGATACACTACAAAGCTGTAGTTATCCAAACAATATAGTACTGGCACAAAAATAGACACATAGACCAATGGAATAGAATGGAGACCCCAGAAATAAACCCACATTTATATGGTCAAATAATCCACCACAAAGATGGCAGGAATATCCACTGACAAAAAGACAATCTCTTCAGTAAATGGCGTGGGGAAAACTGGGCAGCTATATATAAAAGAATGAAATTCGACCACCAAATAGGACCACTTTCTAACACCATACACAAAAATAAACTGAAAATGGATTAAAGGCAGAAATATGATACCAGAAACCATAAAACACCAAGAAGAGAACACAGGCAATAATTTTTGTGACTCTGGCCATACCAACAGTTTTTCTAGATATGTCTCCTAAGACAAGGGAAGCAAAACAAACGATTGGAAGTACCTCAAAGAAAAAACTTTTTCAGAGTGAAGGAAACCATCAACAAAATTAAAAGGCAATCTACTGAATGGGAGAATATATTTGCAAATGATATATCTTACATATTAATACTCAAAAGATGTAAAGAACTTATATAACTCAACACACTCCCCTCCCCCCCCCAAAAAAACTGATCTAAAAATGGACAGAGACCTGAATGACATTTTTCTAAAGAAGAAACACTGATGGCCAAAAGACATGAAAAGATGCTCAACATCACTAATCATCAGAGAAATGTAAGTCAGAACTATAATGAGATTTCACCTCACACCTATACAAATGGCTAAAATAAAAATGAAAATAAATTACAACTGTTGATGAGCATGTGGAGAAGGGACCCTCCTTCCCGGTTGGTGGAATTGTCAATTGGTGCAGCCACTGTGAAAAGTAATATGGAGGTTTCTCAAAAAATTAAAAAAATAGAAATACCATATGAGGGGCACCTGAGTGGCTCAGTGGGTTAAGCCGCTGCCTTTGGCTCGGGTCACGATCTCAGGGTCCTGGGATCAAGCCCCGCATCGGGCTCCTTGCTCAATGGGGAGCCTGCTTCTCTCTCTGCCTCTGCCTGCCTCTCTGCCTGCTTGTCCTCTCTCTCTGTCAAATAAATAAATAAAATCTTTTAAAAAATACCATATGATTCAATAATTTCACTATTGGATATTTACCCAAAGAAATTGAAAACAGTAACTCAAAAAGATATATGCACCCATATGTTTGTTGCAACATTATTTACAATAGCCAAGATATGGAGGCAAAGTAAGTGTTCATTAATAGACAAATGGATAAGGAACATGTGGAAAATGCACACACACACACACACAGAGCAATATTAAGCAGCCACAAAAAATTTTGAGATTGTGTGGTTTGACAACATGGATGAACCTTGAGGGTATTATGCTAAGTGAAATAAGTCAGACAGAGAAAGGAAAATGTCATATGATTTCACTCACAGGTGGAATCAAAAAAAGAAAAAAGAAAGAAAGGAAGAAAGAAAGAAAAAAAGGAAGGAAGGAAGGGAGGGAGGGAGGGAGGAAGGGAGGGGACAAATGAATAAATGAAAAGCAAAACTGGACTTGTAAATACAGAAAACAAACTGAAGGTTGCCAGAAGGGAAGAGGTTGGGAGTTAGGGGTTTTCAGCTAAGGAATGAAAAGTCATGGGAGTAAAAGGCAAAGCAGAAGGAATATAATCAATGATAATGTAACAGAGTTATATGGTGACAGATTATACCTACACTTGTGAGCATAGCATAATACACAAACTAGTCAAATCACTATGTTGTACATCTGAATCTCATGTGAAATTTTGTCAATAGCACTTAAACATTTTTTTCTAAAAAGACTGTAGCTTGAATGAACAAAGAAAAAAGAGACAAAGACTCTTAAATACAGAGAACAAATTGGTGGTCATCAGAGGGGTGGTCGGTGGGAGGATGGGTGAAAGAGATGAAGGAGATTAAGAGTACACTTATCATGAGAAACACTGAGTAATGTGTAGAAATGTTGAATCACTATATTGTACCCCTGAAATTCATATAATACTGTATGTTAATTATACTGGAATTAAAAAATAAAAAAAGGTTAAAAAAACCCTGTACCTTGATTGGCCAAAAAAAACGAGAAAATACTGAAAATAATAAAATTTAAAAAATGAAGGCGGAGACATTACTATCAATCTGAGAGAAATTTAAAGGAAAATAAGAGAATAATATTAACAATTGTATACCAACAAATTAGATAACCTAGATGAAACAGACAAATTCTGAGAAATACACAAAGTGCCAAAATTGACTGAAGAAAAAATAGAAAATATATACAGGACTACAAGAAGTAGAGATTAAATATGTCATCAAAATCCTCCCATTTCTTGGCTAGGACATCCAATATTTGTTAAATAATAGTGATGAGACATTCCACTCTTGTTGAGACATTTCTTGTTTCTGACCATAGAGGAAAGGCTCTCAGTTTTTCCTCATGGAGGATGATGTTAGCTGTGGGGTTTTCTGTATATGGTCTTTACTTAACTATAGAGAACAAACTGATGGTTACCAGAGGTGAGGTGGGTGGGGGAATGGGTTAAATAGGTGATGGGGATTAAGGAATGCACTTATTGTGATGAGCACTAGATGTTGTACGGCTATGTTGAATCACTGAATTGTACACCTGAAACTAATATTACAGTGTATGTTAACTAATGGGAATTTAAATAAAAACTTAAAAAAATATCCTAATAAAGAAAAGTCCAGACCAAATAATTGTAATGGTAAATTCTACTAAACATTTGATAAAGAATTAAAACCAACTCTCAAAGTCTTCTGAAAAATAGAAGATGGAATGCCTTCTACCACATTCTATGAGACCAGCATTACTCTTATACTAAAGCCAGATAAAAGCAGCATAAGAAAAGACAATTCCACACCAACATTTCTTATAACTATACATGTAAAAACTTCAACAATTTACTTGGACACTGAATGAGAAAGTATAAAAACAATTATACACCATGAACAAGTAAGACGTGTCCCACAAATGTAGGCGGTTCATTATAAGAAAATCAATTATTGTAATACAGAACATTAATAGAATAAAGGGAAAAAAAAACACATGATCATCTCATTTGATGTAGTATAAGCATTTGACAAAATTCCATGTCATTTCATAATGAAAATTTCAGAGAACTAGGATAGATGGCTACAATACAGAATACTAAAAAGGACATTTATGAAAAACTGACAGCTAACATCATTCTCAATTGTTAAAATTGTTAAAAGACTTAAAACTTTCCCCTTATGTCAGGAACAACACAAGGATGCCTGCTTTTGCCAGTGCTGCTCAAGGTTTTACTAGAAGTTTTAACCAGAGAATAAGGAAGAAAAAAATGACCAAATTCATCCAAATTAGAAAGTACAAGGAAAAACTATTTCTATTCACAGATGTCATAGCTATACATATTTTTTCATGGAATCCACAAGGTACCTACTAGAGCTTAAATAAGTTCAGCAAAGTTGCAGGGTGAAAGATCAACACACAAAATGCAGTTGTGTCTATACATGACAACAAATCTGAAAAGGAAATTAAGAAAACATTTTTTTTCTATAGCACCACCAAAAAAAAAAAAAATCCCTACGCATATATTTAACCAAGGAGGTAAAATACTTTTACACTTAAAACTACCAATTAGGGATGCCTGGGTGGCTCTGTCAGTTAAGCTGCTGCCTTTGGCTCAGGTTATGATCCCAGGGTCCTGGGATCAAGTCCCACATTGGGCTCCTTGTCCATCAGAGAGCCTGCTTCTCTCTGCCTCTGCCTCCACTCTGCCTTCTTGTACTCTCTCTCTGACAAATAAATAAATAAAATCTTAAAAAAAAAACCCTACCAATTATTCCTGAAAGAAATTAGAGAAAACCTAAATAAATAGAAAACATCCTGGGTTCATGGGTTTGAAGACATAATTATGTTAAGAGAGCAGTACTCCACAAAGCAATCCAGAGATTTAATGCAATCCATATCACAATTTTAACTGTCTTTATGGAGAAATTGATCCTCAAATTCATATAGAACTACAAGGGATTCCTATTAATCAGTGCAATGTTGATAAAGAAGAACAAAGTTGGAAGACTCAAACTTCCTGATTTCAAAACTCACTACAAAACTTACTTAGAGTAATCAATAATAGTGTGGTACTGATATAAGGGTAGACATATAGACCAATGTAACTAAATTGAGACCCCAGAAAAAAACCTATACTGTTATGGTCAGTTAATTTTTGATGAAGGTACCAAGACTACTCAATGAGGAAAGAATATTTTTTTTCAACAAATGGTGCTAGTACAATCAGCTATCTACATAGAAAATAATTTATATGGACCCTGTACCTCAAACCAATATATAGAAATTAATTGAAATTGGATGAAAGACATAAATGTAAGAGCAAACACTGTAAACATCTTAGAAATAAACATAGAGATAAATCTCTGTGTCCTTGTATTATATAATTATTTCTTGCACCACAGATAAAAAGAGATAATTGGATTCTATTGAATTTCAAAATGTTTGTGTATCAAAGGCAACTATCAAGAATGTGGAGAGACAACAAACATGATAGGAGAAAATACTTGAAATTACGTATCTGATAAGGGTGGAGTATCTAGAATATATGAAGATTTATTACAACTCAGCAACAAAGAGGACGATCCAATTTAAAAATAGGCAAAAACTTGGATAAACATTTCTTTAAAGAAGATGCACAAATGGCCAACACATACATAAAAAGATGTTACTTGGGAAATACAAATCAAAACCATAATGAGATATCACTTCACACCAATTATTATGGCTGTTTTCAAAAGAAACAAAACCCAGATATTAAGAAACATTGGGGAGATTGTGGAGAAATTGGAATGCCATGCACTATTGACGGGAATGCAAAATGTCATAGGTATGGTGGGAAAGAATTTAGCATTCTCTCAAAAAGTTAAACATGGAATTATCCTATGACCTCACATATACATTCTAGATATGTGTAAATGTAAACACATGCTTATTGGAGCACTAATCACAATAGCCAAAAGGTTAACACAACCTAAATGTCCATTACCAAATGAATAGATAAATGGTGGCATAAACAAACAATGGACCATTATTCAGCTATAAATAATTGAAGTATTGATACCTACATCATGGATGAACCTCTAAAACATAATGCCAAATAAGAAAAGCCAGACACAAAAAGTCATATATTTTATGATTCCATTTATATGAAATACTAATAACACATAAATCCATACAGAGCAAATGCAGATTGTTGGTTACATAATACTTGGGAGAGTGGGAATAGGAAGAAATTGTTTAATGAATAAGGGGTTTTATGTTGGTAAAAAAATAACAAAAATTAACAAACAAGAAAATACAACATCAACTTCTGTCTGAGTTTCTAGCCTGCTAATCTGCTCTACAAATTCTAGACTTTCTAGTTCACATAGTTGTGTGAGTCAATTCCTTAAAATTATTCATATATCAGTATATACACAAATATATATGTATGTATGTGTATATATATATATATATACATATATATGATGTATATGTATATTCCACAACATATATATCACATTTGTTCTGTTCTATTCCTCTAAGGAATCCTGACGGAGATTTTGGTACAAAGGTTTGTTCTATAGGAACAGAATCTTAAGGATGAGTACTTTTGTGATTTGGTTTTGGGATTTCTAGTCTTATTTCTCTAATCTGATTAGATTTGAAGGCATTACCGACTCTATTTCCAATGGTAAAAGGGCATTGATAGTCCCAAGACAGTAAGTTGTCAATAAAAAAAATCAAAATATAACCACTGGATATCCCTAATCAAATACTTACAACAAGTTTCTGTGTGACCATGTATTTTATGCCATAAAATATTCTTGTCAGATTCGTGAATATAATGAGATGGCAGTCTCCCCCTAACGGCAATAGAGAAAGTGGGGAAATGAAAAAAAAATGCTGGTTTCTAAAATTTCTTTTCCAATTATATGGAGAGATGGATTACATGAATATAAGTATGTATATATTATATGATTATAAGTGTATATATAGAGATATCAATGCAGATAGTGATGCATATACATATAGATGTATATTAAGATGCATTTCTCACAGGACATGTTGAGCATCTTTTCATGTGTTTGTTGGCCATCTGTATGTCTTCTTTGAAAAATGTCCTCTGTCCATTTTAATCAGATTATTTGTTTGTAGGGTGTTGCTTTATATCATTTTTTTATCACTTTGGATTTTACGCTGTATTGAATATATTGTTTGTAAATATCTTTTCCCATTCAGTAGGTTGTCCTGTCATTTTGTTAATGGATTCCTTCACTGTATAAAACCTTTTTTAATTTGATGTAATCCCAATATTTTATTTTTGTTTTTGTTTCCCTTTTCAAAGGAGATAGATCCAGAATTATACTGTTAAAGCCAATGTCCAAGAGATTACTACCTATATTTTCTTTAGGAGTTTTATGGTTTCAGATCTCATATTTAGGTCTTCAAGCCATTTGGGGTTTGTTTTTGTGTATACCATAAGAAAGTGGTCCAGTTTTACTGTTTTGCATGTAGCTCTCAAATTTTCCCCACACCGTTTATTGAAGAGATGGTCTACTCCACATTGTATATCCTTGCCTCATTTGTTATAGATTAATTGAACATATAAGGATGGATTTATTTCTGGCCTCTATTCTGTTTCATTGATTTATCTGTCTGTTTTTGTGCCAGTACCACATTTTTTTTTCATTTCTACAGCTTTGTAATATAGTTCGAAATCTGGGATTGTGTAACTCCTGCTTTGCTCCTCCCCACCCCCCCACCCCCGCAAAGTGCTTTGGCTATTTGTAGTCTCTTGTGCTTCCATACAAATTTTAGGATTATTTGTTCTCATTTTTTGGAAAATGCTATTAGTATCTTGATCAAGATTGAATTGAATTTGTAGATTGCTTTGGGTAGTATGGATATTTTAACAATATTAATGCTCTCAATCCATGAGCATAGACTATTTTTTAGTTTATTTGTGTCATCTTTAATTTTTCATCATTGTCACAGTTTCCAGAGTACAGGCCTTTTACATCCTTGGTTAAATTTATTCCCAGGTATTTATTCTTTTTGATGCAATTGTAAATGAAATTCTTTTTTCTTAATTTCTCTTTGTGATGGTTCATTGTTAGTGTATAGAAATGTAACAGATTTCTGTATATTAATTAATTAGTGTTTCTGTATATTAATTTCATATCATCAAGCTTTATTGAATTTATTTATTAGTTGTTTATTAGTTGTGATAGTTTTATGTGAATTCTTTAGGGTTTTCTAAATATATTGCTATATAATCTGGAAATAGCGACAGTTTTACTTCTTCCTTACTAATCTGGTTGCCTTTTATTTGTTTTTTTGTTTGTTTGTTTAGTTAATATATTTGTTTTTACTGTCAAATTGCTGTGGCTAGGACTTCCATTACTGTGTTGAATAAAAGTGGTGAAAATGGATATTTTTGTGTTGCCCCTGATCTAAGAGTAAAAGATTTCAGTTTTTTACTATTGAGTATGAGGTTAGCTGTGGGTTTGTCATATATGGCCTTTATTATGTTGAGATATGTTCCCTCTAAACCCACTTTATTGAGAGGTTTATCATTAATGGGTGCTGAATTTTGTCAAATGCTTTTTCTGCATCTGTTGAAATAATCATATGATTTTTATCCTTCATTTTTTTGACATCATGTATCACATTGATTAGAAGATACTGAACCATCATTGTATGCCTGGAATAAATCCTACCTGATTATGGTAAATCATAATTTTAATGTATCACTGATGTTTTTGTTTTAATAATTATAGCTATGTTTGTGTGTGTGCAGTGGTATCTCACTGTGGTTTTGATTTCCCCTAATGACTAATAATGTTGAACCTGTTTTCAAGCACCTGTTTGCCATTTGTATATTTTTCAGAAAAAGTCTATTCAAATATTGTGCCTAATTTTAAAATGGACTAATATCTTTGAATAATTGAGTTGTAAGTTTTTTTAAATATTATGGATATCATTTTCTTATCAGATATATGATTTACAATATTTTTCCCCATCCCATGCATTGTCTTTTCACTATCATGATGGGTGCTTTTAGAAGCACAAAAGTTTCAGTTCTGATGATGCCCAATTTATTTTTTTCTTTCATCATTTGTGTTTTTGTTGTCATAACTAAAGATGTTTGCCTAACTCAAATCCATCTTTGCTGCCAAAGCAATAATAACATACATTTTTTAAAAGCATGAAGACATGTGGACCCAGGACCCACACTAGGAAAATTGTAAAGCAAGACCACCATTCCATCACAAGCCTCTTTTTGCTGTTCTCACAGATAGGTCTGTACCATAACAAAATTTTCATGGATCTGCTGGCCATTTGTGTCTCTTTGGAAGTGTCTATTAAGATTCCCTGCCCATCTTTAATTGGATTATTTGTTTTTGTTATTGTTGAGTTGTGTATGATTTTTTATTTGTTTCTGAAATTAACCCTTCATCAAATATATGATTTGCAAATATCTTCTTTCACTCAGTAGTTTGCCTTGTCATTTTGTTGATTGTTTCTTTTGCTGTAGAAAAGCTTTTTATTGTGGTGTAATTCCAAGAGATTATTTTTAGTTTTGTTTCAACATCGTTAATCATCAGGGAAATGCAAATCAAAATCACAATGAGATATCACTTGATACTTGTCAGAATGACCAGAATTTAAAAAGATAAGACATAAGAAATATTGGTGAGAATGTGGAGGAAAAGGAGCCCTCATACCTTGTTGGTGGGAATTAAAATTGGTGCAGTAACTATGAAAAACAAAATGTGGGTTCCTTAAAAATTTAAAAATAGAAATACCACATGTCTAGTAATACTGCTATCTGGTATTTAACCAAAGAAAATAAAAAACACTTACTTGAAAAAATATATGCAGCATTATTTGCAATAACCAAGATATGGAAGCAACCTAAGTGTCCATCCATAGAACAATGGATCAATAAAATGTGGTAATGGAATATTACTCAGCCATAAAAAGAAAAAGATCTTGCCATTTGTAACAACATGAATGGAACTACAAGGTATAATGCTCAGTTAAATAAGTCAGACAGAAAAGACAAATACTAATGATTTCAGTCGTATGTAGAATTTAAGAACCAAAACATGTTTGAAACAAAACTTTTTTTTTCTTTCTTCTTTCTTTTTTTATTATCATTAACATATAATGTATTATGTGTTCAGGGGTACAGGTCTGTGATTCATCAGTCTGACTCAATGCACAGTGCTCACCACAACACATACCCTCCCCAATGTCCATCACCCAAACACCCCATCCCCCCACCATTCAGCAACGCTCAGTTTGTTTCCTGAGATTAAGAGTCCCTTATGGTTTGTCTCCCTCTCTTGTTTCTTCTTATTTTATTTTTTCCCTCTCTTCCCCTATGATCCTCTGTGTTTTTTTTTTCTTAAATTCCACATATCAGTGAGATGATATAAATGTCTTCCTCTGATTGGTTTCTTTTGCTTAGTTCCATTGACATCATTGCAAATAGCAACATTTCATTTTTTGATGGCTGCATAATATTCCAGTGTGTGTGTGTGTGTGTGTGTGTGTGTGTGTATGCGTGTATGTGTGTGTGTATACCCACATATATATATACCACATCTTCTTTATCCATTCATCTGCTGATGGACATCTGGGTTCTTCCCATAATTTGACTGTTGTGGACATTGCTGCTATAAACATTGTGATGTATGTGCCCCTTCAGATCACATTTGTATTTTTGGGATAAATACCCAGTAGTGCAATTGCTGGGTCATAGGGTAGCTCTATTTTTAACTTCTTGAGGAGCCTAAATACTGCACCAGCTTGCAGTGGCTGCACTAGCTTGCATTCCCCAAAATTTTTCTTTAAGAAGAAAAAGTAAAAATAAAAAAGAGACAAGAAAACCAACTCTTTTTTTTCCTGAAAAAAATTTTTTTTAATTTCTTTTCAGCGTGACAGAATTCATTGTTTTTGCACCACACCCAGTGCTCCATGCAGTACATGCCCTCCTTAGTACCCACCACCTGGCTCCCCCAACCTCCCACCCCCCCGCTTCTTCAAAACCCTCAGATTGTTTTTCTGAGTCCATAGTCTCTCATGGTTCACCTCCCCTTCCAATTTCCTTCAACTCCCTTCTCCTCTCCATCTCCCTATGTCCTCCATGTTATTTATTATGCTCCACAAATAAGTGAAACCATATGATACTTGACCCTCTCTGCTTGACTTATTTCACTCAGTATAATCTCTTCCAGTCCTGTCCATGTTGCTACAAAAGTTGGGTATTCATCCAGTCCTGTCCATGTTGCTACAAAAGTTGGGTATTCATCCTTTCTGGTGGAGGCATAATAACCAGTTCTTAAATACAGAGAACAAGCTACTGGTTACCAGAGGTATGGTAGTTGGAGAGAGGGATGAAATAGATAAAGAGAATTAAAAATATACTTTTCTTGATAAATGCTGAGTAATGCATAGAATTGTTGAATCCTTATAAAATGTAGGCATAAAATTTAGAGAGGCATATTTTTATGACAGAGTTCCTTGATGACCCAGAATGCCTTTTTCTTTTTTTTTAAGATGTTATTTATTTATTTGTCAGAGAGAAGGGGAGAGCGCACACAAGCACACACAAGGGGAGAGGCACGCAGAGGGAGAAGCAGGCTCCCTACTGAACAAGGAGCCCAATGTGGAACTCAATTTCAGGACCCCTGGGATCATGATCCAAGCTGAAGGCAGACACTTAACCAACTGAACCACTCAGGCATCCCCAGAATGACCTTTTCTTTTTTGTATCTCCTTAGAGCATATCAACAAATTTTAGGGAGCAAAAAATGTAGAATGGAGCTGGAAGGGCTATTCCAGAATGTAGAATGGAGCTGGAAGTGCTATTCACCACTAACTGTATAGACTGATGTATCACATACTGAGGTGGCAGTCACTATACCAGGTGCTCAATTTGAGGTTCTTCCCACCTCCACTACACTTTAGTTATTATAAATTTATTATACACAATCATACCTAGTGCTTTCATTTAATATTTTATTAATATTTAGAAATAGTTGAAATCATGTATGATTTGCATGTATTTCATCTGATATTATGAGGAAATGTGAAAAGAAATGAACTTATCCATTATTTCTCCCAAGCTCCATCTACATGAACAAACCAGTTTGATTGTTTTGACTGACTTAACCAGTTTAAACCGGCCAGAAGCTGTCAATCACACATCATTTGACATTTTCCCCTGATGGCTGGAAAAGTTAGCACAAAAATCAAAACACTTCATGAGTGAAGAGCCAGATTAAAATTAAAAAAGCTAAACATTGGTGGCAAAATTTGCACTTTCTTTTGTTTCCTAAATTATTTGCATTTATTTGCCTCAAAATACCATTTCACAGAGCAGACTTTCTGCTGCCATAGTAACAGCAACATTTAGTAGGACTAGGATCTGATTCTTAAACACAAGTAAACTTAAAAAAAAAAGGTTTTGGGCCTCCAAATTTGACTTTATAGTAACGTTTTTCAGAAATGTAGTGATCTCATATTTGTGGCCTGGGAATAGAGGGGGCAAAAAAAGACAGTTCCTTTCATGCTAACTTTTAAGGAGAGACAACACTACAGATACTGGAGTTACTAGGACTAAGGTACCTGCTATTTCTCAGCTGTGTGTCCCTGGTAAAGTTATATAACTTCACTTTTTCCATCAAAAATATGGAAATAATAATACCTATAGAATTAATTAGGGTTCTCAGAGAAACAATGCCAATAATACCAACAATAGCTATATATATGCATCTCCTATTTATATATATATATATATATATATATAGTATACATTATATATTATATATATATATATATATAGAGAGAGAGAGAGAGAGAGAGAGTTGGTTTAAGTGATAGTGTAGGTTGGCAAGTCTGAAATTTGCAGAACAGGTCAGCAGGCTGGAAATTCCAATAAAAATTGATGTTGCAGTCTTGAGTCCTGAGGCACTCTGAAGGCAGAATTCCTTCTTCCTCAGGGGGCCTAGGTCTTTTTCTCTTAAGGCCTTCAACTGATTTGATGAAGTCTCCCCACATGGAGAGTGATGCTTTATTCAAAGTCTACTAAATTCAATGTTAATCATATCTAAAAAATACCTCCAAGACAATATCTAAATGCATGTTTCAACAAACATCTGGGCATTAGAACCTAGCCAAGTTGATACATAAATTTAGTCATAAATTTAATTTAATCATAAATTTAATCATTGCATCTACTCCTCATGGTTTTGTGAAGATTAACTGAAATTACGTGGACAGAAGACCTGTAGAGTGGTCAGAGTATGTGCACAGCCTTCACCATGCCCAATCACAATATAATAATTGGGATTTGAATGAAGAAAAGTAGTGAAGAAAGAAAAGGTGCTCTCTCTCTCTCTCTCTCTATATATATATATATGATATGTCATATGATATATAGTCTATAGACTATATATCTCTATATAGTCATATATAGTGGCATGTATATGTGACTATATATAGATAGACTATATATCGATATATCATATATATGTATGTATATATGTGTATATATGTATATATATACATATGTATATATATGTGTGTGTGTGTGTGTATATACACACATATATAGTTGCTTTACTTAAAAGTAGGGGAATGGAAATAAAGTTATTAAAATAGGTGCCCATTACTGTCTCTCTGCTTCTTCCCCTACACTAACCCAGTACTAGGGCAAATGGTAATACAAATTAGTAGCTCAAAGTTTTCAAGAATCTCAGTCAGTTAAATGGTTTGACTAATTTCTGAAATTGAGTCCTTTTCTTTACCCTTACATTTTTAATTTGGGTCATTACGTTAACCTTCCCACAATGTGGACTTTTTAAGAAACCTGGGAAGATCACCTATTTTTAAAGTTATGCTATTTTGATGAAATTTGGGGAAAACATATTTTTTTTCCATAAATCCCATGGCATGATATGTTGGAGGAATTAAAGACTTTGTCTTTAGAGCATAGAGCTATACTGGAATAAGAAATGGCACCAGATGGTAACTTAATTCCACAGGAAGAGATTCAGCAAAACAAAATGGTAAATAGGATTAATATGCACATAAAAAATCATTTATATTTGTGCTGTCTCTCTTTTCTCAGACTCTTTTAAAGACATAAGATTAAATAAAGTAATAAATAAAACAATCTGTTGTTGAATTTGTAACATATGGATGGAAGAAGCATAATAAAAACAGCACAAAAAAAGAAAGAAATAATGGAACCATATAGGAGTAAATTTTCTATATCTCACTGGAATTAGGTCAGTATGAATCTGAGGGTGATTTTGACTAAAATGCATATTGTGGCCTCTGGACAAACATTAGAAAGTTGAAATATAATTCAAAAATTATCAAATAAATTAAAAGATTATAATAGAAAATAACTAATTCAAAAGAAGGTAACATGAAAGGAAGAAAGGAACAAAAAGATTATGAGGCATAGAGAACAAAAAGCAAGATAACAAATGTTAATCCATCTATATCAATAGTAACATATGCAAATGGATTTAAAACCTGATCTGAAAGCAGAGTACATCAGATTGGATTAAAAGAGCACGTTCTAACATTAAATTGCCTGTGGGGGATACACTTTGGATTCAAAGATAATAACTGGTTGAAATGTAAGGATGGAAAAGATATAGTTTGAAAACAACCACCATAAGAGAGGTAAATTGGGACGCCTGGGTGGCTCAGTTGGTTAAGCGGCTGCCTTCAGCTCAGGTCATGATCCCAGAGTCCTGGGATCAAGTCCCGCATCGGGCTCCTTGCTCAGCAGGGAGCCTGCTTCTCCCTCTGCCTCTGTCTGCCTCTGCCTGCCTGTGCTTGCTCTCTTGCTCACTCTCTCTCTGACAAATAAATAAATAAGATCTTTAAAAGAAAAAAAAGAGAGAGAGGTAAATTGATAATACTAATATCATGCAAAACAGATCTTCAAACAACAAAAATGTCATTAGAGAAAAAGATGGACATTTTATAATGATTTTAAAAATCAATCCATGAAGAAAAGAAAACAATTATAAAACTACATACACCTAACAAAAGATTTCCAAAACAAAGAGAGCAAAAATTTGCAGAATTGAAGTGAAAAGTAGCCAACTTAGCAGTAATAGTTTGAGATGTTAAACAATGTGTTTTCAATAATGAATAGAATAATTAAGCAGAAAAACAACAAAGAAATTTGAATAAAAATATAAACCAATATGTCCTAGTAATCATCTTTAGAACAACATTAAAATACTTGCTCTTCTCAAGTGTACATAAAATATTCTCCAGAGATCATATGTTAGGCAGCCAAACAGGGCTTACTAAATTTAAAAGGATTGGAATATATGAAGTATGTTATCTAAACATAATAAACTAAAATTAGAAATTAATAACAAAAGGAAATTTGGGAAACACAAAAAGTAGAAATTAAAAACAACAACAACAGCAGTCCTAAGTAACCAATGAGTCAAAGAAGAAATAACCAAAAAATTAGAAAATATCCTATTACATTTACCTGATAGAAGAGATACCATAATCAAGAAAATACTTTGATATAAGTGAAAAGAAAATCATAACATCCCCGAAATTATGGGATACAGCTAAAGCAATCCTTAGAGGAAAATTTATAATATTTAAAATATTATTTTAAAAATAAGAAATATCTCAAATCAATACACTAACCTTCAGCTTTAAAAAGTTATAATAAGACAAGCAAGCTAAACTCAAGAAAGCTAAAGGTTAGTGTGGAGAATTAAAAATAAATTAAAAAAAAACCCACAAAAGTTGATTTCTTGAACGATCAGCAAAATTTGCAATTATTTAGTTAGACTGATGAACAGAAAAGAGTAAAGACTCAGAAAAGAAAAAAGGAGCATCATGATCAACTACACAGAAATAAATACAATCGTATGGAACAGAATGAACAATTGTATTTCAACAAATAAGGTAATAGATAAAATGGATAATTTCCTAGAAATTAAAAAAAAACTGTAAACTAACTAAGAAGTAGAATATCAGAACAGATTTGTAACAAGTGAAGATATTTAATTAATAATACAAAGAATGTCCAAATAAAAAGGCCATGGATCAGGTTGCTTTACTGGTAATTTCTGCCAAACATTTAAAGAAAAAATTAGCACCAATCATTACAAAAATTTGAAGAGGAGGATAAACTTCACAATTCACTCTATGAAGCCAGTATCACTGTGATACTGAAAGTAGACTAAGTCATCACAAGGAAAAAAATGACAGAACAATATTCCTTATGAATATAGATTCAACATTGCTCAAAAAACACTAGTAAATGGAATCCAGAAATATCTAAAGGAGATTATGCACTATGGCCAAGAGGCACTTATCCCAGGAATGCAAAGTCAGTTCAACATATTTAAATCAATTAATGTGGAGACATGATATCACCCTCAATGGGGAAAAACTGAGAACTTTCCCTCTATGGGCAGGAACAAGACAGGGATGCTACTACCCAAAGCAATCTACATAAATGCAATCCCTGTCAAATATCAACAATATTTTTCACAGAGCTAGAGCACAAATCCCAAGATCTGTATGGAAATACAAAAACAAAACAAAACAAAACAAAAAACCAAAGACAAACAAACAAAAATCTGGGTAGCTCAATTGGTTAGCAGCTGACTCTTGATTTTGGCTCGGGTCATGATCTCAGGGTCATGGGATCAAGCCTGTCATCAGGCAGTATGCTGGAGATTGTCTCTCTCCCTCTGCTTCTTCCTCCTGCTCTCTCTCTCAAATAAATAAATAAATCTTTAAAAAAAAAGAAAAGACCCTGAACAATGAAAGCAACCATGAAAAAGAAATGTAAAACTTCAAGCATCACAATTCTGGGCTTCAAGTTATATTACAAATGTGTAGTGACCAAAACACTATAATAAAGGCACAAAATAGACACATAAATCAATAGAATAGAAAAACCAGAAACGAACCCACAACTCTGTGGTCAATTAATCTTTGACAAAACAAGAAAGAATATGCAATGGGAAGACAAGAGTCTTTTCAACAAATGGTGTTGAGAAAACTGGATAACTCATGCAAACAAAGGAAACTGGACCATTTTCTTACACCATATGCAAAAATAAATTCAAAATGGGTGAAAGACCTAAATGTGAGACAGGAAACCATCAAATGCTATAGGAGAACACAAGCAATAACCTCTTTAGCACTGGCCATCACAACTTCTTACTAGATAGGTCTCTTGAGGCAAGGGAAACAAAAGCAAAAATAAGCTATTTGACTTCATTAAGAAAAAAAAAAGTTTCAGCACAGTGAAGAAATAATCAACAAAACAAAAAACAATCTATGGAATGAGGATATATTTGCAAATGACATATTTGATAAAGGGTTAATATCCAAAATATATAAAGAACTCATCAAGCTCAGGACCCCAAAAATGAATGATCCAATTAAAAACTGGGCAGAAGACAAGAATAGACATTTTTCCAGAGAAGACATACAAATAGCTAACAGACATATGAAAAGAGGCCCAACATTACTCATCATGAGATATACAAATCAAAACTATAATGAGACATCAATCACCTCACACCAGTCAGAATGGCTAAAATCAGTAACACAAGAAATAGGTATTAGTGAGGATGTGTAGAAAGGGAGCCCTCTCTGACTGGTGGTGGGAATGCAAACTGGTGCAGTCATTCTGGAAAACACTATTGAAGCTCCTCAAAAATTTTAAGTAGAACTCTCCTATGACCAACAATTGCACTAGTAGTTATATACCCAAAGAATAAAAAACAAATATGAATTCAAAGGGATGCATGCACCCCAATGTTTATAGCAGCATTATTTACAATAGCCAAATCATGGAAACAGCCCAACTGTCTATTGATAAATGAATGGATAAAGAAGATTTTATATATATATATATGATATTACTTATATATATATTACTTACATATATATATGATATTACTTATATATATGATATTACTTAGCCATCAAAAAGAATGAAATTTTGCCATTACAGTGACATGGATGGATCTACTAAATATAATGTTAAGTGAAATAAGTAAGACAAAGAAAAATACCATATGGTTTACTCATATGTGGAATTTTGACAACAAAACAAATGAGCAAAGGGGGAGAAAAGAGAGAGAGAGTCAAATCAAGAAATAGACTCTTTACTATAGAGAACAAACTGCCAGTTACAAGAGGGGAGGTGAGTGGAGGGGATGGCTTAAAAAGGTAAGGGGATTAAGAAGTGCACTTGTGATGAGCACCAGGTGTTGTATGGAAGTGTGGAATCACTATATCTTGCACATGAAAAAAAAATGCACTGTATGTAACCAACTGGAATTTAAATAAATACCTAAAATCAATTAATGCAATATAACATATTAATAGAATAAAGGGAAAACATGATTATCTCAATAAATACAGAAAAAGAATTTAACAAAATGTAATACTGTTGCCCAAAATATCTTACACATTGGCAAAGACTGAGTGCTCTTCCTACATCAAATTATAAATCTAGAAATACCATATGATTCCTATATATATAGCAAAGAGAGATGAAAATACATGCTCAAATAAAACAACTGTACACAAATATTCTTAGCAGCATTATACAGAATAGCCAAAAAGAGGAAACAACCCAACTATCAACTGATTAATGGATAAACAAAATGGTTACAGCCATACAATGAGATATTATTTGCTAATAAAAAACGAAGTACTAATGCAAACTACAACATGGATGAATCTCAGAAACATGTTACTTGGATGAAGCCAGCAAGAAAAGACCACATATATTGTGATTCCATTTATATGAAATATTCAAAATAATTAAATCCATAGAAACGTAAATAGATTAGTTGTTGCATAAAGTTGAGGGAGTAGGAGATGGGCAGTGTCTGCTAATTGGTACAAGTTATTTGTTGGATGATAAAATGTTCTAAACTTAAATTATTGCCATAGTTGTGCAGCTCTAAGAATATACTAAAAAGCATTTAATTGTATACTTTAAACAGGTGAATTTTATGGTATGTGAATTATATATTAATGAAGATATTTAAAGGCAACTATGCTCAAATAATACTTATATTAACTGTATGTTAACATTTAGGTAGGAATTCAAAATTGTGTTTCCTAAATAAGAGAGAGATAACTGATAACATTTAGGGACAGTATGGGGGTGGTGGGGGACAGAACACAAGAAGGCTCCAATTAATCAAATGTGAATGACTCTTAATCAGTTTTACTGGAATTCTTCAAAAGAAAAGAAATATTTATTTTACAGAGAAAAAAAATAAGTCAATGCCAATCTTTCTATATTTTCACCATCCATATCAGGACAATAAAATCCATGTGAGCCTTCTTTTTTTCCTTTTGCTGAATAAATGAAATATGTGACGTGAAGCCTGACTGTACAAAATTCTCTGTATTTATATTTTCCTGTTTCAAAATTCTGTTTCCATATTGGATGAGATAGACATAACAGACATATACAGAACATTCTATCCCAATGCAACAAAATACATATTCTTTTCAAGCACACATAGAATATTTTTCAGAATAGATCACATATTATGCTATAAAAGAAGCCTCAATAAATTTAAGAAAATTGAATCATACCATGCATCTTTTATGACCATAATTGTATGAAACTAAAAGTAAATCACAAGAAAAAATTTGAGAAACAAAGACATGTAGAAACTAAACATTATATTAAATGACCAATGGGTGTATGAATCAATCAAAGAAGAAATAAAAAAAAGTACCTGAAACTGAAAACGCAATCGTCCAAAATCTATGGGACACAGCAAAAGTAGTTCTAAGAGGGAATTATATAGAAACAGGGGCATACCTCAAGAAACAAGAAAAAACTCAAACAATGTAAACTTAGGCCAATGGAGGAAAAAATAAGAAGAACAAAGTCCAAGGTGAATAGAAGTAAGAAAAGAATACAAATCAGAGCAGAAAAACATGACAAAGAGAATTTAAAAACAAAAGAAAAAACTCAATGAAACCAAGGTCTGGTTCCTTTAAAAAATAAACAAAATTGAAAAGCACTTAGCCAGACTTATTACGAAAAAAAAAAAAAAAAAGGAGAGGACCCAAATAAATAAAAGCACAAATGAGAGAGAAGAATAACAACTGACACAACAGAAATACAAAAATTTGTAAGAGAAAACTATCAAAATTTATATGCCATCAAACCAGATAATCTATAAAAAATGGATAAAATCCTAGAAGCAATTCCAATCTTCCAAAATTCCTAGAAGCAATTCCGATCTTCCAAAATTAAACCATGAAGAAATAGAAAATCTGAACGGACTGATTATAAGTAATAAAATTGAATTGGTAATCAAAAACCTACCAAAAAATAAAAGCCCAGGACCACATGTATTCACAAATGAATTCTACCAGACATTTATTTTTTTTAATTTAAGTTTAATTAGCTAAAATATATTACATCATTAAGTAGTGTTCAGTAATTTATCAATTGTGTGTAATACCCAGTGTTCATCACATCACATGCCCTTCTTGATACCTATCAACAAGTTCCCCCATACCCTCACCCACCTCCCCTCCAGCAAGGGAGGTGTTCTATAGTTTGTTCTCAGTTGTTTGTTTGTTTGTTTGTTTGTTTTTATAGTTAAGAGTCTCTCATGGTCTTTCTTCCTCTTTGGTCACTTCCCATTCAGTTTTCCCTCCCTTCCACTATGATCCTCTCTATTGTTTCCTATATTCCACATGTGAATGAAAATGCTTGATAATTGTTTTTCTCTGATTTACTTATTTCACTCAGCATAATACTTTCCAGTTCCATCCACATTGATCCAAATGGTAAATATTCATCCTTTCTGATGGCTAAATAATGCTCCATTATATAAAAATACTACATCTTCTTTATCCATTAATCTGTGAATGGACATCAGGGCTCTTTCCACTGTTTGTTATTGTGGATATTGCTGCTATGAACATTGGGGTGTAGGTATCCCCTCAGATCACTGCTTTTGTATCCTTGGAGTAAATTCAAAATAGTTAAATCCACAGAAACATAAATAGATTAGTTGTTGCAATTGCTGGGTCATAGGGTAGCTCTATTTGGGAATATATTTTAGGAACCTCTATACTGTGTTCCTGTGTGGCTGTACCAGCTTGCATTCCCACTAACAGTGTAAGAGGGATACCTTTTCTTCCCATTGTCACCAACATTTTTTGTTCCTTGTCTTGTTAATTTTAGCCATTCTGACTGGTGTGAGGTGGTATCTCATTATGGTTTTGATTTGTATTTATCTGATGGTTAGTGAGATTGAACAGTTTTTCATGTGCCTGTTTTCCATTTGTATGTCTACTTTAGAGAAGTGTCTGTTCATGTCTTCTGCCCATTTCTTGACTGGATTATTTGTTCTTGGAGTGTTGAGTTTTATAAGTTTTTTTTTTTTAATCAGTCTTGGATACTAACCTTTTATCTGATACGTCATTTGCAAATATCTTGTCCCATTATGGAGGTTGCCTTTGGTTTTGTTGATTGTTTCCTTTGCTGTGCAGAAGGTTCTTATCTTGATGAAGTCCCAGTTGTTCATTTTTTTGCTTTTGTTTCCCTTGCCTTTAGAGACATGTCTAGCAAGAAGTTGCTATGGCCGAGGTCATAGAGGTTGCTGCCTGTGTTCTCCTCTAGATTTTGGTGGATGCCTGTCTCACGTTTAGGTCATTCATCCATTTTGAGTTTAACTTTGTGTATGGTGTGAGAAAATGTTCCAGTTTCATTCTTCTGCATGTGGCTGTCCAATTTTCCCAGCACCATTTATTGAAGATATTGTCCTTTTTCATTGGATATTATATTCTATTTTGTCAAAGATTAGTTGACCATAGAGTTGAGGGCCCATTTCTGGGTTCTCCATTCTCTTCCACTGTTTTTGTGTCTGTACCATACTGTTTTGATGATTACATATTTGTAATATAGTTTGAAGTCTGGTATTATGATGCCAGCAACTTTGGTTTTCTTTTTTAACTTTCTTCTGGCTATTCAGAGTCTTTTGTGGTTCCATACAAATTTTAGGATTGTTTGTTCCAGCTCTCTGAAAAATATCTAAAGTATTTTGATAGGGATTGAATTGAATGGCCAAAGTCAAATGCTTGTGTTCTCCTCTAGGATTTTGATGTGTTTGTAACTTAAATTTAGGTTTTTCATCCACTTCAAATTTATTTTTGTGTATGGTATAAGAAATTGGTCCCATTTCCTTCTTTTTCATATGGCTGTCCAGTTTTTCCACCACTGTTTGTTGAAGAAACAATCCTTTTTTTCCACTGGCTATCCATTCCTGCTTTGTCAAAGAGTAATTGACTGTACAGTTGTGTTTATTTCTAGGTTTTCTACACTGTTCCTTTAATCCATGTCTATTTTTGTGCCAATACCATACTGTCTTGATGCCTACAGCTCTGTAATATAGCTTGAAGTCCAGAATCGTATGCCTCTGGGTTTGCTTTTCTTGTCCAGGAATGCTTTGACTATTTGGAGTCTTTTGTAGTCCCATAAATATTAGGATTGTTTGTTTTAGCTCTGTGAAACATGCTGTTGGTATTTTCATTGGGACTGCATTGAATCTACACACTGCATGTGTAGATTGCTTTGGGTAGTATAGACATTTTAACAATGTTTATTCTTCCAATCCATGCACATGGAGTGCTTTTCCATTTCTTTGGGTCCTCTTCACTTTCTTTCATAGGTGTTGTATAGTTTTCAGATTACACATGTTTTACCTCTTTGATTAGGTTTATTCCTAGGTATCTTATAATTTTTGGTGCAACTGTAAATGGAATCAATTCCTTGAGTTTTTCTTTTTTTATTCCTGCTTCATTATGGAGGTATAGAAATGCAACAAATTTCTGTGCATTGATTTTATATCCTACAACTTTCCTGAGTTCATGCATTAGTTCTCACAATTTTTTGATGGAGTCTTTCAGATTTTCTACACAGAGCATCATGCTGTCTGTTGTGCATGAACATTTGACTTCTTCCTTACCAAATTGGATGCCTTTTATCTCATTTTGTTGTCTGATTGCTGAAGCTAAGACTTCTGGTACTATGTTAAAGAGTAATGCTGAGAGTGGATATCCCTGTCTTGTTCCTGACTATAGATGAAAAACTCTGCATTTCTCTAATGAGGGTGTCATTAGTTGTGGGGCTTTTATATATGGCCTTTATGATGTTAAGGTATGTTCCATGTATCCCTACTTTGTTGAGGGTTTTTATTAAGAATGGATACTGTATGTTGTCAAATGCTTTTTCTGCTTATATGAAGAGGATCATATGGTTCTTATCCTTTTATTAATGTGATTTATCACATTGATTGATTTGTGAATATTATACCACCTCTCCAGTCCATGAATAAATCCCACTTAATTATGATATATAATTATTTTAATGTAATTTGAATTCAGTTTGCTAATATTTAATTGAGAATTTTTGCATCCATATTCTTCAGGAATATTGGCCTGTAATTCTCCTTTTCAGTGGAGTCTTTGTCTGGTTTTGGAATCAAGGTCATGTTGGCCTCTTAGAAGAATTTTGGAGTTTTCCTTCCATATCTGTATTTTGGAATAGTTTGAGAAGAATAGGTATTGACACTTTTTTAATTGTCTGGAAGAATTCTCTTGGGGAGCCAGGTATCTGGCCCTGGACTTCTGTTTGGTGGGATATTTTTTGATTACTGCTTCAATTTCTTTGCTGGTTATGTGTCTGCTCAAATTTTCCACTTCTTCCTGTTTCAATTTTGGTAGTTTGTATGTTTCCAGATATTTTTGCATTTCTTCCATATCTCCCAATTTGTTGGCATATATTTTTTCATAATATTATCTTATAACTGCTTGTATTTCTGTGGTGTTGGCTGTGATCTGTCCTCTTTCATTAATGATTTCATGTATTTGGGTCCTTTGTCTTTCTTTTTTACTTTTTGATAAGTCTGGCTAAGGATTTTTCAATTTCATTATTTTCCTTCAAAGAATCAGCTCTTAGTTCTGTTGATCTGTTCCACTGTTTTTTTTTCCTATATCATTTATTCCTGCTCTAATCTTTATTATTTCCCTTCTGCAGGCTTTAGGCTTTATTTGCTGTTCCTTTTCTAGTTCCTTTAGGTGTAAGGTTAGGTTGTATATTTGAGACTTTTCTAACTTCTTGAGGTAGACCTGTATTGTTATATACCTTCCTCTTAGGATCTCCTTTTTATGCATCCTAATGGTTTTGGACTGTGGTGTTTTCATTTTCATTTGTTCCATGTATTTTTTTTTCCTTCTTTAATATCCTGGTTAACCCATTCATTCTTTAGTAGAATGCCCTTTGACCTCCATTTATTTATGGTCATTTCAAATTTTTTCTTATGGTTGACTTCAACCTTCATAACATTGTGGTCTGGAACTATGCATGGTATGATTCTGATCTTTTTGTATTTGTTGAAGGTTTATTTGTGGCCCATATGTGATCCATTCTGGGGAATGATCCATGTGCACTTGAAAAAAATCTGTTTTCTGCTTCTTTAGGATGAAATGTTTTGAATATATCTGCTAGTTTACCTGGTCTAGTTTATCATTCAAATCCATTGTTTCCTTGTTGATTTTCTGCTTAGATGATCTGTCCATCACTGTGAGTGGGTTGTTAAAGTCTCCTACTATTACTGATTACTGTAAATAATTTTATTTATGCTTGTTCTTATTACTAATTGATTATATATATAATTGATTATATATATATATATATATATATATATATATATATATTTGTCTTCTCTCATGTTGGGGGCATAACTATTTACAGTTGTTAGATCTTGATGGATAAACCCCTTAATGTTGATATAATGTCCTTCTTCATTTTTTGTTACAGACTTTGTTTTAAAATCTAGTTTTTCTGATATGTCTTCTCCACCTTTCTTTTGATGTCCTTTAGCATGATAGATGGCTCTCCATCTCCTCACCTTCAAGCTGCAGATGTCTTTAGCTCTTAAATGAATCTTTTGTAGGCAGTGTCTAGAGGTGTCTCTTTTCTTTATGCATTCTGTTACCATATGTCCTTTGATTGGAACATCTAGTCTACTTACATTCAGGATGATTATCAATATATATGAGTTTAGTGCCATTGTGTTACCTGTAAATTTGGTGCTTCTGGTGATGTGCTGTTATTTTCAAGTCTTTGTTGCTTTTGATCTTTCTTTGCCATTCAAAGCCTCCCCTTTAATATTTCTTGCATGACTGGTTTAGTGGTCACATGTTCCTTTCATTTTTGTTGCCCGGGGAACTCTTTATCTCTCCTCTATTCTGAATGATAGTCTTGTTGGGTAAAATATTCTTGATTGCATATTTTCCCCATTCAGCACATTGAATATATTATGCTACTGTCTTCTGGCCTGCCACGTGTCTGTCTGTGGACAGATCTGTTGTTAAACTTATTTATCCTCCCTTGTAGGTTAAGGACCTTTTTTCCCCCCCTTGCTGTTTTCAGGACATTTTCCTTGTCTATGTACTTTGTAAATTTGACTAGGTTATGTCTTGGTGTGGGCTGGCTTTTGTTGAATGTGATATGAGTTCTCTGTGCCTCTTGGAATTTGATGTCTGTTTCCTTTCCCAGATTCAGGAGTTTTTCAGCCATAATTTGCTCAAATAAACCTCTTATCCTCTTTCCCCCCCCCCTCCTCTTTTGGGACTCCTACGATATGAATGTTATTACATTTTAATATGTAGCTGAGTTCCCTAAGTCTACCTTCATGTTCCATTATCTTTATTTCCTTCTTCCTTTAAGCTTCATTATTTTATATAATTTTATCTTCTATATCACTGATTTGCTCCTCCACTTTGTCCATCTTCATTGTGTTTGCATCCAGTCAACTTTACTTCTCAGTTATAGCATTTTTTTATTTCAGCCTGACTAGTTTTCAGTTCTTTTAGCTCTGCAGGAAGGGATTCTTTGGTGTTTTCTATGGTTTTCTCAAGTCCAGCTAGTATCCTTATGATTGTCGTTTTATAAATTCTGGTTCCAGCATCTTATTTATATCTGTTTTGTCTAAGTTCCTAACCATTATTTCTTCCCGTTCTTTTTTGGGGGATGAATTCTTCCACCTTGTCATTTTGTCTGAGTCACTGTGTGTGTGTGTGTGTGTGTGTGTGTGTGTGTGTATGTGTGTGATTGTTGGAAAAGCCTGTTATATCCCTGCTTCTGAGACAAATAGTTATATTTAGGAGAGGTCTTATATTTTCCTGCCCTGCTGCTTGATGAGGTGTTTCAGCGTGTGTGCTCTGCTTTTGTGTTTTGTTTACTCCTTCCCTCAGGTTAGTCTTCTGCAGAGTTTCTCCTTGCTTGCAGTGGGGAGTGTTTAGACCTTTTCCACTGTTTGGTAAGTTTTACTTAGGTGTGTTTTGGTCTGCTTCTTAAAAGAAGTTTGATCCTGGGGCCCCTGGGTGGCTCAGTCAGTTAATTGTCTGCCTTAGGCTCAGATCATGATCCATTGGTCCTGGGATCAAGCCCAGTATTGGGTTCTCTGCTCAGTGGGGAGCCTGTTTCTCCTTCTCCCTCTGCCTGTCACTCTGCCTGCTTGTGTGCATGTTCTCTGTGTGTGTGTGTGTCAAATAAATAAATAATAAATAAAATCTTTAAAAAATTAAGTAGAAAGAAGCTTGATCCTATTTCCCCTGGAGCTGAAGCTTTGGAGCAGTCTACCATCCATAGATCTGGTGTGTACAAGGGGTTTGTGTTGGTCTTCTGGGGGAGGGTCCTGCTGTGCTGATTTCTCAGGTGGACTTGCTTTAGTGGAGATAAACCCACAAAGGGTGGGTCATTTATGCAAGCTGTTCTAGCCTCCAATGGGGGCGCTGTGTTGCTCACTGAAGTTGGTTTGCACTGATGGGGAGGAGGGGAATGCATTTTCTTGTTCTCTCAGTCTTATAGTGGGGAATTCACTCCTGCCACTCTTCATGAATTCCTCACAGAAGAGCAAACTCCTCTCTAGTTTCCCTAGCTTCCATCAGTTCCATGCCTTCACCCTGTGTCCAAGCTCCCTGTCTTCCAGGCTGCACAGTACCTCTGTGTTTTGTCTCAGGCCCATGGCTGGGTTTCAAAACTCCAAATTTTAGGCACCTGCATGGCACAGACCCACACTGATCTTTTAGGAGAGGATCTTCCCACACTGTATCTGGTGCTGGTCTGTCCCAGAAAAGCAGTCACATGACCATGCAGTGGTTCTGAATTTATAGTATATTGCAGCAAAAGTGGTGACACCAAGATTTGCTGCTATCAGCAGGGGTCTCTGTTCCTCTGGTAGTGAGCAGGGCAGTACATGGGCTCCTGCCAGATCTTTTGTCCCCAGAAAGGCCATGCCGACACTCCCACATGAACTCCAGGAAGGGGAACTGTTCCTCCCTGTGGGACCCAGAGGATCCTGAGACTACATTGCCCACTCCTGGGCCTCAGCCTTCCTTCCCCACAGGTACACTGCTAAGCCTACCAGGCACAACACTGACAAATTTGTAGACTTGTAAAACTTCAGACTTTGAGCTCTGCTGGGTTATAAACTTGCAGTAAGTAGTCACCCCCACTCCTTTTCCCAGTCAATGGTTTTGGGAAAGTTTTTCTTGACCAATCCCCTGTATGCTTTCATTCTCTCTTTCTCACTCCTCTCTCTGTGATCAGGATTCCCTCCTCTCCACAGCACCCACATTATTTTCTCCCTCAAATGAACTCTCCACAGCTCCTTTAACAATGTGACCATTGTTCTATCTGTAGATATGCAGTTTGTTCTGACACTCCTCCGACTGATTTCTTGAGTGTTCAGAATAATTTGATATTTATCTAGCTGTGTTTGAGGGATGAAGCAAGCTTAGGGCCCCCCTACTCCTCCATCATCTTAACTCTGAGGTCAAAAATGTCATTTGCTTTTGATGGATTTTTGACATTGTTAACTCATTTGATAGTAAAAGAATTTCAGTGCAGTTAACATACAGTGCTGTATTAGTTTTAGGTGTACAATGTAGCAATTCAACAATTTCATATATTTCTCAGTGCTCATCAAAATAAGTGTGAAAGATGCTTTTTCACACTATAATCCATAAGTATGTATATGTAGCATGTTGATCCTTATATTTTGAAATAATCTATTTATATAAAACAGAAAATATGTTTTGAATTTTCAGAATTTCACAGTAGCAATATTATATATTATTATATTATTATTATAATAAGATATTATAGTGTCTTATTCCATCTTGTGAAAATTTGGATTGAAATGAAAAATAAACTATTAAATACAAACTATAGAATGCTTCACTGGAAGGGCACCTGGGTGGCCCAGTTAGTTAACTAACTTCAGCTTAGGTCATGATCCCAGGGACCTGGTATGGAGCCAGGCATCTGGCTCCCTGCTCAGTAGGAACTCTGCTTTTCCCTCTCCCTCAGCCTCTCACTCTTCTTGTGCTCTCTCTCTCTTTCTGTCTCTCAAATAAATAAATACATAAATAAATAAACAAAATCTTAAAGAAAAAGAATGCTTCATTGGAGACAATGTAAACTTGAAGGATGACAAGTGTTTTTTTTTGACATTGTTTTCAATACTCCACTGTGATTATACTTTTTTTTAAGATTTTATTTATTTGACAGAGAAAGAGATCACAAGTAGGCTGAGAGGAAAGCAGAGAGAGAGGGGAAAGTAGGCTCCCTGCTGAGCAGAGAGCCCGATGTGGGACTTGATCCCAGGACCCTGAGTCCATGACATGAGCTGAAGGCAGAGGCTTAACCCACTGAGCCACCAGGCGCCCCTCCACTGTGATTATTCTGAGCACGTAATAAAACTATAAAATTATATTAAACAATTGAATTAAATGTTAATTTCTTTCTCTTATTGAATATCTGTGTCATGAATAGCAATGTTTTAAAAAGTATAAGGGAGGTATTATAAGACTCTGAACTGCTGGAGGAATGATTCACTCTTCATGTTGGTAGTATTATGTCATACATTCCCATTTATAATATCAAAATAATTCACCATGATTAATGTTAGGATAGTAAGCCAACGAAAGCAATAGTGATTTGCTACATTATTTGTTATCATTTAAGAATATTTCAATTTAGTACTATTACTTTTCTCATAATTTAAGTGAACTAAATACAATTTTTGAATGAGTAAGTATAAAGAAATGTCCACATAGAATATTGCAAGTAGTATAATCAACTTTTAATAAAGCTCAGTAAAAGATAGTCACCAAACACTTTTTAGCGTTTTCCAGAATCTATTACAAGGCATCCTGTTTTCTCTAGAGTTCTCCATGGCCTATTTTTGAAGACAAAACAATGGAATAGCTCTTTGTGCTACTCTAGTGTGTGTAGCAAAATTTAGAATTTTAAAAAGGAAATTTAGAAATTGCATTCAAATTATTTTTTCTTTTTTTTTAATTTTCTTCTTTCACACCTTTTAAAACATGTATTACTCATTTAAAATTACTATTATACTATTTAGAAACTTTAGGAACACATAAATTATGTTTCTAAAAAGACTGAATTTATTTTAAAGCATTGTGTCAAGTTTGAATTTCAGTAAACAAAGCTATATCTTCATTATATGTTGATTTTGGCAAAGAGCACAGACTTGAATATATCAAATGATATGATAAAGTAATTTAAATTAAAAGGTTTTTTTTAAAGTTTTAGTATGGAATTAAAGTATAATATGTATATCTTCTGGGTAAGTAATTTAAGCCATAATGTTTCTTGTTTTCTTAGAAGTTTTCATGATTAAAATTTTAAAAATGGAAATTTTTAATCTAATACTTGTGCTATTCACTGGAATAGAAGCATAGAAAATATTCTCTCTTCTTAGATTAATAATTTCATGCAATATATGCCTAAGCTGAAAAAACATATCAAATATCTAAGAAGTAGTGGCATTCGTGATCACAAGTTATTTTAAAAGGGGGAAATGCTAAGAATTTTTTAGCAAAGATCCTACAAAAACCAGTCTTGGGCACTGAATGCTGTGACCTATCTTATAGTAGTTAATTAAAATTCTGAGCTCTTTGCAAAAGGTTGCCTTTTTAAACTTGCATGCTATCATACATTCCTAACATATATACACATGTTTCACTGGGCAAGCAACTTAGAAACATGATCACATTATAGCTGTGCAGTTAAGCAGGGAACTTGTTAACTGAATGCATCTATTTTTTGTAGGAGGTCATCTGTTCTAATCACTGAAATATACAATGAAAGGCTACATTTAGAAGCCTAGAAAACCTGTGATTTACTACATACAGTTTCAATTACAAAATAATAGGAATGTTATAATTACCATAAGAAATTACAATGTCTAACATATCATGAATATTACCTGCAGCTACCTTTCAATCACAAAAACATCACATCAAAAGGGTACATATTTTTATTAACTAAAATTAATGAGGCAATTTGGGAACAAGAGATGGATTCTTTCTTTCACTCTGTATTTTAAATTCCTCAACATAAAGCTTCAGAAATACTTAAGCTGCAATGATAATACCACGAAAAAGGACAGGTCTTCACTTTTTAAAGTAACTGAAGTACATAAAATGCCTTGGAAGATAACAATACTATTGCATGAAATCTAAAATTTTTATGCACACTTCCCATTATCTTCATCATAATATTCATATTTTAGTTATGTATTCGTTATGATTGTTTGCATGTGAAAAACCAACTAATCTATTATCTCAACATTAAGCTGATTTCTCTTGAAGCCAAGATGATTTTAAAAGCAATAGAGACTCCTTTTTCAGGATGCTTAAGGCCAAATGTTTAAGGTTCATGCTTGCTGCTTTGCCTGAGCTTCTGCTTCCTGAAATGAAAAACAAACAAAACAGATATATTTAAATATCACAGAGTGGACATCTATGTACATTTTGGACAAATTATATTAACTCAAATTATTAAGAATATTCAAAAGCTGGGGTGCCTAGGTGGCTCAGTCTGTTGAGCATCCGACTCTTGGCTTCTGCTCAGGTCATGGCCTCAGGGTCCTGGTATCTAGCAAGTCCTCTGGCTGGCTCTGCTCTCAGTGGAAAGTCTGTTTCTTTCCCTCCACCCCCTCATGTGTGCTCTTTCTCGATCTCTCTCAAACATAAATAGATTTTTTAAAACAGAATATATTTTTTGAGGTTAGATTAGATTATATATTTCAGTGAGTTGCCTTGTTCACATAATAAAAAATAGGAATCATCTTTTCATGACAGAGGAGAGATACACACAGACACACACACACACATATGTGTGTGTGTGTGTGTGTGTGTGTGTGTATCATGCACCACCAGGGTTACCTATTAAAACAGAATATTCAAAAACAAAAACAAAAAACAAAAACAAAAATGGCTTCTGGAGAAGACTGCCTTGCCTAAAAATTCTTAGTAGAAAAACTATAAAGGGTGCCTGGGTGGCTCAGTTGTCTGCCTTTGGCTCACGTCATGGTCCCACGGTCCTGGGATCCAGCCCTGCATCAGGCTCCCTGACCAATGGGGACTCTGGTTCTCTCTCTCCCTCTCCCTCTGTGTGTATGCTCTCTCTCAAATAAATAAAAATCTTTAAAAAAGGAAAAACCATAAAGTAGAAATTTCTGTTTAGAAGCAGCTATAATAGAGGACTGCCTAATCATTACTAATTGTTTGAAATCATTCCATAAAGGCAAATGATTTACAAGTATAGTTCATATTTTATTTGGAAGTAGATGATTTCTTTTCTGTATGATTTTTCACCAAAATTGGCTGTTCAAAAACATTGTCACCTAAGGTTTACAGTAAATTGTTTTGTTCAATTAAGGTTGAAATTACTTGGAAAATATGCTATTTGTTAAAATATTGTTGCTTTTAAATTTTACAACTGTAGGCAGGTAAAGAGGTCAAGTTGTTATTCTTCTCCTCTGGGCAATTAGTATCTCTACCATAGGAACTCTGACCTATTGATGTGCTCTGGCACCTACCATAGTACTTGACAAAATACACTGCAGGAAAAGTTTGTGGAACTAAAGATGGGTGGTAAATGTGACTTTGGTGAAAGATACTTCAGAGTTAGATTGTAGAAATCATGTATACTAGACAATATCATTCTAAACATGTGCCATAAGTTGAATACTTGATAGTCTCAGGAGGAGTGGGGACGGTTGAATACTCCAAAATGGGCATCTGATACTATGCCCAGAAAAAGGGGAAAAAGAAAAAAAATATGCTAGATTTTTACAAAACAAAAATGGAGAAATGAAAGAAAGAAGGACACTAGAGAAGACACTGAAATTAATGTTTAATACATCTTTACAAAACAGATAAAAAGTACTACTAACTCACCTTCCAAGACCCTTCAAAAAAAAAAAAAAGCGGCCCTAAGCTCTTTTAAAATGTCAAACTCTGTGTTTGGCTGTCAAAATGAATATATCTTAGACCCACATTATACATTTTGTTTTCATTTTATGAAATTAAATTCCAAGAATTTCCTCCTACAGAGAATGAATTTTACACCAAGATCCCTCAAAGTCCTAGCACATATAGTTAGGGAAGTATTTATACAAAAATGTAAATATGTTCTAATGTGAAATCCTTTTTCTTTTACACATCCAATGCCCTGAGTAACTAGTATTTTGGAAACAGCCTAATTCCCTAAAATCACATCCTATCAATCTTTGCTGTAATCTGGCATAAATACTTTAGTTCTCAGTTATCCCTTTTAATGGAAGAAATTATTAGCACAAATATCCAAAACAAAAAGACAATTCAAAGTTCTTTATGGTTTATCTTTTTAATACATCATCTTTAAATTATTTCGTTTTCTTTTTTTAAAGATTTTTTAAAATTTATTATTTGACAGACAGAGATCACAAGTAGGCAGAGAGAGAGGAGGAAGCAGGCTCCCTGCTGAGCAGAGACCCTGATGCAGGGTTCAATCCCAGGACCCTGGGATCATGACCCGAACTGAAGGCAGAGGCTTTAACCCACTGAGCCACCCAGACACCCCTATTTAGTTTTCTAATTACATTTTATACACCATTTATGTAATTGGGCTGAAATATTTGTTACTACACAGATGTAAGTAGACAATACTTATAGTTCATGGATTATGTAACCAACCAGATAGATTGGAAACAGAGATATGAGGCATCCTCCTCCTCTATTCTTAATATAAACATCATTCTATAAATGCACTGATTTTGAGTCAGATAATCCTGGGTTCAAATTCCAGCTCTGCTACTCAATTATTATGTAACCTTGAACAAATTATTTAAATTATCTGAACATCAATTTCCTCTACTGTAAAAGGCCATTGAGGACACCAAGCTCATAAGTATGATATGAGGATAAAACAAGATGTATGTGAAGTGTCTAGCTCAGTGCTTGGCCCATTGCAGACATCCATCCTTCTTTCCTGCTTTTCTCCACTCCACTTCTTGCCTAATAACTAGCACCAACACCACAGCTAAGTGATATTAATATAAAATTTCTCCTGGAGATGTAGTACAATAGGATGGGCTTAGTGGAAATAAGAATGCTTCAAATCTCACAGCAGAGGGAGATTCCATTGCTCCTCCCTAAAGAAGGGTGGTTCAACCAAAGCTAAGGAGAACATTTCTCTAAACAGCGTTCTCTACTCCATCAACATAACAACAGTTAATGATTTTTCTCTCAACATGACATCACCAAATTTTTACTTTTTAGTATAAATACAATATTTTCTTTCATATCTGAAAATAATCACCTCTACTATAAAGATATGTTGGTGCTAAGGAATAAACTTTTGTATTAATAAAAAAGAGTAATTTGTAAATATCAATATGCACTGTTTTAAATGCATCCAATATACAAAAAAATATAAAAACTGTCTTCCACAGGAGGATTTATTTTATGGAAGTATATTTGTCATAAGGTATTTTTAAATATCAAGTTCTCCACTGCACTGGTTTTGAATAATTCTTAAATATAAAGACAATGTATGTTAATTATTTGGAAAGTGAAGAAAGGAGAAAAATAGTCACATTTAGCTATGGTTAAGTTCAGTCTCCTAACATAATTAGAATATTAATTATACAGTAAAAACAGCTATGTACTGTATTATAGTGTATCTTTATACAAACCCCTTATTTATTTATTAATAATTTTTATTAGCATATAATGTATTATTTGCCCTAGGGGTACAGGTCTGTGAATCGTCAGGCTTACACACTTCATAGCACTCATTATATCACATACCCTCCCCAACGTCCATAACCCGACCACCCTCTCCATACCCCTCCACACCCCCCAGCAACCCTCAGTTTGTTTTGTGAGATTAAGAGTCTCTTATGGTTTGTCTCCCTCCCGATCCCATCTTGTTTCATTTTTTCCTTCCCTACCCCCCAAACCCCTAACTCTGCCTCTCAAATTCCTCTTATCAGGGAGATCATATGATAATTGTCTTTCTCTGATTGACTTATTTCGCTCAGCTCTAGTACCATCCATGTTGTTGCAAATGGCAAGATTTCACTTCTTTTAATGGCTGCATAATATTCCATTGTATATATATACCACATCTTCTTTACCCATTCATCTGTTGATGGACATCTAGGTTCTTTCCATAGCTTGGCTATTGTGGACATTGCTGCTATAAACATTCAGGTGCACGTGCCCCTTCAGATCACTACCTTTGTATCTTTAGGGTAAATACCCAGTAGTGCGATTGCTGGGTCATATGGTAACTCTATTTTCAACTGTTTATAAACTAATTTTTAAATTTTTTATTTCTTTAAATATTTTTAAATGATTTTGTTTATGTATTTGACACATAGAGAGAGAGAGAGAAAGAGAGAAAGAGAGCACAAGCAGGGAGAGCTGCAGGCAGAGGGAGAGGAAGAAGCAGGATCTCTGTTGAGCAAGGAGCCCAATGTGGGGCTTGATCCCAGGACCCTGAGATCATGACCTGAGCTGAAGGCAGTTGCTTAACTGACTGAGCCACCCAGGCATGCCTACAAACACATTTTTTACTGAAAGCACTAGTTCATTCAGTAAATAAATGGATTTTGTTGACCCTATATTTGGATGTTTAATTTTGTTTGCAAAGTTTCAAGATTACATAATGGGTTGGCCTATCTCTAATATCTAATTTCTCCCATTTTTACAATTTATACGACTGCCAATTTTCTTAAGACATAGATCAAATCACATCTTAAAAATGCAGAGATAAACAAATCACATCTTAAAAATGCAGAGATAAACTTATCATTGTCTTCTCCCATTTCCTGCCATGGCTTTTGGATACCTAGAGGATAAAGCTAAAGTACCTAACACAACATTTATAATTTAGTCCAAACTTACCTAGCCAATCTCACATCCTCTATTTAATATGCCCTATTCTGGAGACACACTGCACTACACTCTGCTCCCTGAACATACCATCATTTGAAGCTACATCCCAATGCAGTGGTTCCTATTGCTGCCTCTGTGAAAGACATCTTTGTGTCATTTCAGTATTTTTGAATCCTAACAGCTCAACTGTCATTTCCTTTGTGAAACTTTCCCCAAATTCCTTAGTAATAATTTATTATTATTTCCTCTGGTCGCCTATACTTTATTCAGGGTATACAGAATTTACCATAATATGTGTTGGATTATAATTATTTGCAGATATTTTTGTTGTAGAATTATTGTATACTTTTCCTTCACTAGGTTAAATACACTTTGAAGGTAGTGACCATGCTTCATTCCCTGTATTTGTTCCACCATTAATGTCAAGTTAGTGCTTGGCAGTCAATACTTGCTGAAAGAATAAGTAAATGAATTACTCATAATTTTAATTGAAAGAGAGGGAGTAATGAGTCACAGAAAATAGATGATCTCTCATACTTCCTCTTATCTGCACTGAAATCAATGATTTAAATTGGATTTTCCTAACTTGATTAAACAAAAATATTTTACCTAACATTTCTTACAACTCAAATTATACAAAGCCTAAAATAAGACATTTTATCCATGGGAAAAGAAATTTCAGCAAGGAATCAGAATTTCACAGTGAGTCAGAAAACAATGCTAGTAAATGTTCTCTGCTGAAAACATGAGCAATAACAGACTCTCAAAATTGAAGGAGCTGGAGTTCAAAGAATGTTTAACATAAAATTAGTTGCTAAGAACAAAACATAAAGTGATAGAACAGGGACATACATTTTGGTTAAGCCAGCCTGTACAGAAAAGACCTATGGTGAAAGGCAAAGAAATATTTAATGCCCATAGCTTTAAGACATTTTATTAAATAGGCAATCTAATTTTTTTTATTCTTTTCTTTATATGGTCTCACTTGGAAACATTACCACTTGAAAAATTAATTTGTTGTTGGCAGGGAGAAAGCCCCAAATTTAGCCAGCAATTTAGTGACCAATTTTGAAACTCAAATGCTTTTAGTTAAAGCATTTGCTTTCACACAAAGACAATAGATGCTGCCAAGAAGATTACTATGAACGAAGATCAGTTCTGCTGATGTAAAACCATGCATGACAGCTAAAATAATTGAGTCTTTAAAATTGGTAGTCACTTATGAATGGGTCAATGATAAATTTGCTGCTTTGGATAACCCAATGAGGAAATCACTCCACCTACCTCCTACTCATATACTTTACATATTTGATTATGCACATCTGTTTGCCATACCTGGGATTAAGTGCATGCAGAGAAGGAATATTTCCTTTCAGCCATGTTACACTGCTTCTAGCTTAACCTGAATACTTAATAAAGGTAGAACTCTCACTGACTAAAAAACCCAGCAGCAATAAAATGGCTTATAAAGGAGGGGGAAAAAAAAAGAATCATACCTTTGAACCAGGTGGGGCTGTCAATCCTAAAAAGGCATACACTGCATTATTTTCTCTGGCTTCAAAGAAGGCATCATAGTCCTTAATGAAAAGAAGGCAAGAAGAATTAGCAATATACAACCAACAAAGGAAATAAAAGAATAAATTTATTCAAAGTGAACTCACTGGTCAACCTTTTGGGTGGGGCATACAGACTACCTAACTCCCAAAATGCTAGAATTTTAGAAAGAGAAGTGAAAACGCAAGGCATATTAGATCCCATTTAATGTGGGTTAGAATATGTGCTGTTCTGCTGGGCAGAAACTGCAAAATGGCTTATTCCGCATCATATAGCATCTGTCTGAGGCCAAGTAGCTTTCTCCACAGCCCAAAGCAACCACAATTTACCAGTAAGAGGTTGGTTATTTTTGGTAGGGGGGTGTTGTTCCTGCTTTGCATTATTTCCCTTTCATTATTGATTAAGGTAGAGATATCCTCAGAACCTACAGTATACCAGATGTTAGCTAGGCCATGAGAGTAATAAACCTATGCTGTCTTTGGAGGAAAGGAATGAGATTTTCATGAAATATGACCAGAAGAGCAAACAAACCAGTAAGATGTTTCAATTCAGGGATCCAAGAAAAAACCCACATGACTAAATTTGGTTGGGCTTCCCCCTGTCATCCTCTAAGTCACCAAGCATGCTTTAGAAGTAACACAGAGAATTGCCTAAATTTAACTATAAAATGTAATCAATAGCAAATCTACTTACAAAACACAGCCATTGCCTATAGCTGGCCTTAATTTGTTTAATTTAAAACACATAGAATCAAGTTTGATATTTTGGCTAATTTGTTGGAAGTAAAAAGCACTCATAATTTGCTGGTTTCTCTAGAGATTCCCTCACCAATAAATCATCAATTACAGGGTTACATCCTGGCACTTGGAGGATCTGGAGATATAAAGTTTAGATATATGCAGTATTTCTGGTACTTGGAGGATTTCTCAAGCCAGTGATGACCCTAAATTGGAACCTCACCCCAAGAAACATCAGTTTCTCTCTTATTTAGGGATTATTTTAACAAAGTCAGAATTGTTCAGAGCTACTTGAATCTCCCAAGAATTGACTCAAAGCATCTTACTGTGTTCCCTCCATGTTGGCAAAGGAATAAACCCTAAACAGCAGACATTTATGAACAGCCTCCTATGAGCTTACTCTTCAAAAAGTGAAACTAATTGGATCTTGATAATAATTTCATACTGAGACACATGAGACTTATAAACTACTCAAAGTAAACAGACAATATACATCATTTCTACACTCAACCACTTGAAAGGAACCTCAAAATGCTAGTTGTAAGAGTTCAACATTCACAGAAGAGGTATTTCTTACCGCTTGTTCAAAGTAACAGAAATAACTCATGCCAGTCTTTAAATTCATGTGAAAGAAAGGAGGTTTCAACTATACTGAAATCTGATCATTAAGTGCTACTCTAGTTGTCTGTTTCAAGTGTTTTGGGATCAATGTATATTATTATTTTTTGGCCCTGGACTTAGGTTTGTAACTTTGAGAGAAAAGAACATGATCCATTCCTCAATTAAGCCAGATTAATTAATTTATTCTGCAAATATGTACTGAGAACCTACTACATAGCAATCATTTTTGGTGCTAAGAATACAAGATAAACAAAACATGAAGATCTTCGTATCTATACATGGCTCAATCCTAGGGAATGCAAATTTAAAATATTTACAAGGAGTATACAAAACCAATAGTGACATAGTCTGCTTCTTCTATAGGAATTCACTTGAGGAAAAAATAAAAGATATTTTGTTTACAGCTCTGGGATTTCAATAAGATTAATACATAATGTATTCTACCATATATTGGTATCATATTAGTTACTAATCATGAAAAAATGCTCCAGTTCTTCATATACATATCAGAAGCTTTTTCAGAACCAAGATTATCCTTATAAATGTTGTACCTACTATAACAGAGCTTCATCTATGTAGTAGATTGGTTATTTCCAGTCTAGAAATAAGCACCTAAGCCATAGTTCAGTGGTAGGATGTAGTCCTCTACCCTACACCCTGGGACATCTGGCAAAGTCTGGAGATACTTTTGTTTTTTCACAACTGTGAGGGTGTTACTGGTGCTCATAGATGGAAGCTGGGATGCTGCCAAATGTCCTACATTTCACAGGGTAGCGCCCAACAACAAGAATTATCCAACCCAATATGTCAGTTGTGCCAAGGTTGAGAGACCTTGAGATGTTTTAAACAAGGGAATTTGATGTGAAGAATTTATTTACCAAGGAACTGATGAAAGGCAAATAAGAAATAGCAAGGCAACCACCAAGATTAGCAACAGCAAGAAGATGTTACTACAGTTATAGGGCTAAAGGAAGAATTGCAAAAGATGATATTACAGAAACCAGGAGCTGGGATACCTGGTACCACAAAGGAGACACAGCCACTGCCATGGCCACCTCCAGAAGCAGGAAGGAAGTGAATACCTTGGCTTTTCCTCTCTTCTGTCCTCCATTCTTCCAACCAATTCTCCTGTTAATTGGCCAAACCTAATAGGTAGCCAGTCAGCAATAGAGACTGGGAAATATAATTTACTGCGATCGGTACCCCCCCACACCATAATACAGAATGTAGAAAGAAAAGAATGAAAATGAGATCTTTGTATAAATAGGGAAATTACATATACAGTAGTTTAACAGAAAAAGTAAGAGCTTGAGAATAAAACAGATTTAGCTAGTCAGTTAACCTTCTTCTAGGCCTCAATTTTTTCATCCATAATACAGGAATAACAACACCTACCTCATGGGATTAGTATGGGAACTAACTAATAAAATACACATAAAGTATGTAGTATAATAACTGACATATCATATGCTTTCTATGATGGTTATTATATACCCTTCTCTCTAAGAGTCTGTATAGGGAAAAACCTTAATTTTTTTTTTGTTATTAAACTGTTAACTTAGTGCTTGATACACAGAAGGCATTTGATAAAAATTGGATTCTTCTTCCATTAACAAATATTTATTTGGTTGAGTCTCATCTCCTGCCCCTTCCTTTCCAGCTCCCTATTTTTCAGGGATACCTGATTTGTATAATACACTCCATTTCCTTACAGCGTGGCTTCTGAAGGAGAAATAAACCAGGTCAATGGGGTTTCTGAAATGTTACCCTTATAAACTAAAATGTGTTTGTTTTTAAAGCTGAATGAATTAAAATTTCTACTTGAAAAAAAAGTTAAGAATATATGCTGACTTATATTGGACTGGATGGCCTCTGAGGCCTCTTCCAGCTCCTGGGATACAGCATTTACAAAAATTTCAATTATAGAGGCATTGAGGTTTCACTATCTAAATGAATAGCCTAATTGCCTTTTTCTTATCTGCAGAGTACATCATTACACATTGGTACTGTTAGTAACAACAGATGAAATCTTCAGGACCCTCCTTGGAACTAAAAAAAAATTCAATTCACAGAGAAAATATTTTTGTGTCAATAAAATTCTCATTTCCCCATGCTCCCTCCCCTTAATTTTCAGAATTGGCACACATAAAAAGATCCCCACCAAAGGTATCCTTTTACTTCCATGGAAACCTATAAACTAGAATATTTGGATTGCTGGCTCTAATACATTTATTCTCCAGTCATGCTAAGGACTGTCTGAGGACATGTCTGAGGACATAGCAATGCAAACAGTTCTTTACTGGAAATTCCTGTAAGCCTTACAAATACTTTCTGTATTGTCTCACCACATAGCTATGGATTCATAACCACACTCCAATTGTTTGAGGTGTGTGTGATTTTTCCAAACCTCACTTCCAACCAACTCCTGAAGAGAAAAAAAAAATATATTTATACTTGTACTTGCCAAGGGACCCAAAAAGGCCATAAGCTGTTGAATATAAAGTGTTAAATGTTAAATATACAGTGACAGAAGATTAAAGGAAACTACTTTATGGCTTAAATAAAGACTAAAGATGGCATACTTGAAAGCACCAGTCACAAAGCAAAAGCCCATTTTTGTTTCCCTTGTTCCTCAATGAGTTTAACTACCTAACATAACATTTTCTAAAACTTCATTAATAATACCAAAATAAAAGTATTAGTGGCTTCAAGTAGGAAGTAAGATATTACTCTTTTTAAGTTATTTTTAATCCAAATAAGCAGCTGACTTCTCAGAAGCTTCTTCATGGACATAGCAGAAACAACACGATTGCTCTAGATAGAAATAAGATGAAGAAATGGAAAGGCAGGTTGCCTGGTTGGTTTAGTTGATAAAGCATGCAATTTTTGATCTTGGGGTTATGAATTCAATCCACAGATTGGTTGTAGACATTGCTTAAAAATAAAATCATAAAAAAAAAGAAATGGAAAGGTAACTATTCAAGGTCTGTATTTATGCATTTACAGGACATTTTGGGGGGAATGGCTCACCGATTTGCTTCCTAGTAGAAATACCCCAGCTGCCTAGGATGGATGAAGAGATGAACAAGAAAAATGGCTCTATGCAAAATTGGGGGTGGGATGAAAGGGATAGGATGGATTTGAGGTGATCCATTTGATAAAACAAGAGTTGAAATTGGTTTCTTACCCCACGGTACTGGCTTTCATTGAAAATCTGAGGTGGCAGAGGGTATCCTGAGGCTGGTCGATTGTTTTCAGGTACATTTTCTCTCATCCACTTCCGATTCTCTTCATTGGCTGCAATGTCTTTTTCTTCAAATCCTATTTTGTTAGCTTCTAAAAAACCAAGCACATCTTGCTGTTTCTTCTTAATCTAGAACCCAAAGGACAAAGAAACTATGTTGAACATACAGATTTTGTTTTTATTTTTCAATTTTTTTATTATGTTATCATCCATGTCCTTGCAAATGTCAAGAAGGTTTTTTTTTTTTGCTTTTTTTATAGCTGAGTAATGTTCATTTATTTATAGAATCACACTTTTATCCATTTATCTAACAGTGTGCACTTGGGCTGCTTTCATAATTTGGCTATTGTATATAATGGTATAATAAACATGGGGTGCATGTATCCTTTTGAATTAGTGTTTTTTCTGAATTAGTGTATTTTTGAAGTACTCAGTAGTGCAATTACTGGATCATAAGGTAGTTCTATTTATAAAATTTTGAGGAAACTCCACACTGTTTTCTGCAGGGGGTGCACATATTTGCATTCCTACCAATGCTACAAGAGAGATTCCTTTTCTCCACACTCGTTTCTTGTGTTTTTCATTTTAGACAATCTGATAGGTGTGAAATGATATCTCAATGTATTTTTAAATTGCATTTCTCAGAGTTTCTGAGTGACTCGGGCAGTTAAAACTCTGTTTTTAGCTCTGGTCACGATCTCAGGGTCCGGGATCAAGCCCATCTGGCTCCCTGCATAGCAAGGAGTCTGCTTCTCCTTCTCCCTCTAACCCTTCCCCCTACTCATACACTCTTCTCTCTCTTTCTGTGTTGCTCTCTCTCTCTCTCTCAAATAAATAAAATCTTTTAAAAAATAAAATAAATTGTATTTTTCTGATGATAAGTAATGCGGAGCATTTTCTCACATGTCTATTGGCCATCTATATATCTTTTGTTTCGATTTTTAATTAATATATAGTTAAATATATATAAATATATTAGTTAATATATAGTGTAATATTGGTTTCAGGAGTAGAATTCATTGATTCATCACTTAACATATAACACTCAGTGTTTATTATAACAAGCGCCATCCTTAATACCCATCATCCATTTAGCCCATACCCTACCCACCTCCCTTCACCAACCCTCAGTTTGTTCTCTGTCCTTTAGAGTCTTTTATGGTTTGCTTCCCTCTCTTTTTCCCCCCTTTCCATATATCCATCTATTTTGTTTCCTAAGTTTCACATATAAGTGAAATCATAATTGTCTTTTTCTGACTGACTTATTTTCTTAACATGGTACTAGATTGATCCAGCTGAATTATTGCAAATGGCAGGATCTCATTCCTTTTGATGGCTGAGTAATATTCCATTATATATATACACACACACAAGACATCTTCCTTATCCATTCATCAGTTAATGGACGCTAGGGCTTTCTCCATATTTCGGCTATTATTGAGAATGCTGATATAAACATCAGGTGCATGTACCCCTTGAAATCTGTATTTTTGTAACCTTTGGGTAAACACCTAGTAGTACAATTGCTGGATCATAGGGTACTTCTATTTTTAACTTTTTGAGAAACTTCCATAAAGTTTAACAGACTTTTTTTTTTTTATATTTTATTTATTTATTTATTTGACAGACAGAGATCACAAGTAGGCAGAGAGGCAGGCAGAGAGAGAGGAGGAAGCAGGCTCCTTGCTGAGCGGAGAGCCTGATGCGGGACTCGATCCCAAGACCCTGAGATCATGACCTGAGCCGAAGGCAGAGACTTAACCCTCTGAGCCACCCAGGCGCCCCGAAACTTCCATAAAGTTTATAAAATAGCTGCACCAGTTTGCATTCCACCAGGAGTGAAAGAGGGTCCCCCTTTCTCTGCATCCTTGCTAAAATATGTTGTTTCCTGGGTTGTTTATTTTAGTCATTGTGACACAGGTGAGGTGGTATCTCATTGTGGTTTTGATTTATATTTCCCTGATGATGAGTGATGTTGAGCATCATTTCATGTATCTCTTTGCCATCTGGATGTTTTCATTGGAAAAATGACTATCCATGTCTTCTGCCCATTTTTAAAATAGATGATTTGTTTTTTGGATGTTGAACTTACTAAGTTCTTTATAGGTTTTTGGATACTAACCCTTTATTAGATATGTCACTAACACATATCTTCTCCCATTTGGTAAGCTGCTTTTAGTTTTGTTGATTGTCTCCTTCACCATAGAAACTTTTTATTTTGATGAAGTCCCAAGAGTTAATTTTTGTTTTTGTTTCCCTTGCCTCCAGTAACATGTCTAGTAAAAAGTTGCTATGGCTAATGTCAAAGAGGTTACTGTTCTCCTCTAGGATTTTGATGGCTTCCTATCTCTCATTTAGGTCTACCATTTTTTTTCTTTCAATATTCTATTTAAATTTGATTTAGTTCAGGGGCACCTGGTTGGTACAGTTGATTAAGCATCTGACTCTTGGTTTCGGCTCAGGTCATGATCTCAGGGTCATGAGATCAAGCCCTGCATCAGGCTCGACACTCAGCGCAGAGTTGGTTTAAGACTCTCTCTCTCCCTCCCTTTGTCCCTCCCCACTGTGCACTCTCTCTCTCTCAGCAAAATAAATAAATACTTTAAAAAATGAATACAAGTTAGTTCACATATATCACATATAGTGTAGTACTAGTTTCAGGGGCAGAATTTAATGATTGATCAGTTGCATATAACATCCAGTGCTCATTACTTCAAGCACCATACTTAATGTCCATTATCCAATTAGCCCATCCCCCCACCTATTTCCTCTCCTGCAACCCTCAGTTTGTTCCCCATATTAAAGGGTCTCTTATGCTTTGCCTCCCCATCTTTATCTTATTTTCTTTTCCTTCCTTCTCCCTATATTTATCTCCCTATAACTGTTTTGTTTCTTAAATTCCACATATGAGTGAAATCATATAGTATTTGTCTCTCTGACTGACTTATTTCACTTAGCATAATAAATTCTAGTTCCATCCATGCTGTTGCAAATGGCAAGATTCCATTCTTTTTGATGGCAGAATAATATTCCATAGTGTCTGTGTGTTTGTGTGTGTGTCTGTATCACTTCTTTATGCATTGATCAATTGATGGACATCTCGGCATTTTCCAAGTTCTTGGCTATCGCACATAGTGCTGCTATAAACATTGGGTTGCATGTGCCTCTTTGAATTTTTGTATCCTTTGGATAAGTACATAGTAGTGCAATTGCTGGGTCATAGGGTAGTTCTATTTTTTTTTATTTTTTTATTATTTATTTATTTATTTATTTCTTACTTTTTAGGGAACTGTTTCACAGAGTGGCTGCCCCAGTTTGCCTTCCCACCAACAGTGTAAGACGGTTCTCCTTTCTCCACATACTTGCCAACATCTGTTGCTTCCTAAGTTGTTAATTTTAGCCATTCTGACTAGTATGAGACAGTATCTCACTGTGGTTTTGATTTGTATTTCTCTGATGATGAGAGCGATCTTAAGCATTTTTTCATGTCTGTTAGCCATTTGTATTTCTTCTTTGGAGAAATATCTGTTCATGTCTTCAGTCCAGTTATTAACTGATTTTTTTTTTAATTTTTGGGGTGTTGAGTTTGTTCTTTATAAATACTACCCTCTGATCTAATATATTGTTTGCAAATATCTTCTCCCATTCCATGGGATGTCTTTTAGTTTTTTTTATTGTTTCTTTTCATGTGCAGAAGCTTTTCCATTTTGAATTTATTTTTGTGCCTGATGTAAGAAAGTGGTACAGTTTCATTCTTCTGCATGTTACTGTCCAGTTTTCCCAACACCATTTATTGAAGAGACTGTCTTCTTTCCATTGGGTATTCTTTTCTGCTCTGTTGAAGATTAGTTGACCATATAGTTGTGGATCCATTCCTTGGTTTTCTACAGTGTTCCATTGGTTTATGTGTCTGTTTTTGTGCTAGTGCCATAATGCCTTGAAGACTACAACTTTGTAATATAGCTTAAAGTTCAGAATAATGGTTCCTCCAGCTTTGCTTTGCTTTTCCAGGATTGCTTTGACTATTTGGTGTCTTTTGTGGTTCCATACAAATATTAGGATTGTTTTTTTTTAGCTCTGTTAGAAATGCTGTTGGTACTCTGATAGGGATAGCATTAAATGTGCAGGTTGCTTTGGGTAAAGTAAACATTTTAACAATATTATCCCAACCCATGAGCATGGAATATTTTTTTCCATTTCTTTGTGTCTTTCTCAATTTCTTTCATAGGTGTTCTATAGTTTTAAGATTACACATCTTTTATCTATCTGGTTAGGTTTATTCCTAGGTATCTTATTGTTTTTGACCCAAATATAAATGGGATCAATTTCTTTTTCTGCTGCTTCGTTGTTGGTGTATAGATGGCAACAGAGATCTGTACATTGATTTTTTTTTTTTTAATGTGTAACATTACACAATTCCTGTGTCTTTTCTAGAAAGTCTTTGGTAGAACTGTTTGGGTTTTCTATAGAGCGTATCATGTTTTCTGCAAAGACTGAAAGTTTGGCTTCATTCTTGCTGATTTGGATGCCTTGTATTTCTTTTTATTGTCTAATTGCTGAAGCTAAGACTTCTAGTACTATGTTGAATAGTAATGGTGAGAGTAGACATCCCTGTCTTGTTTCTGACCATAGAGGAAAACCTCCCAGTTTTCCCCCATTGGGTATGATATTAGCTGTGGGTCTTTTGCATATGGCCTTTATGATGTTGAGTTATGTTCCATCTATAACTGCTCTTTTGAGGGTTTTTATCAAGAATGGTTGCTGTATGTGGCCAAACGCTTTTTCTGCATCTATTGTGATGATCATATATGGTTCTTATCCTTTCTTTTATTAATGTGGTGTATTGCATTGATTGATTTACAAACATTGAACCATCCTTGCAGCCCAGGAATAAATCTGACTTGATTATGATATATGATAAATAATTCTCTTCATATACAGTTAGATTCCATTTGCTCATATCTTGTTAAGAATTTTTTTTTTCATTCATGTTCATCAGGGTATTGTTCTGTCATTTTCCCTTTTAGTGGGGTCTTTGGGTTTGGAACCAAGGTAATGCTGGCTTCATAGAATGAGTTTGGAAGTTTTCCTCCCATTTCTATTGTTTGGAATATTTTGAGAAGAATAGTTATTAATTCTTTTTTAAATGTCTTGTAGAATTCCCCTGGGAAGCCATCTGACCCTGGACTTTTGTTTGCTGGGAGATTTTTGATTACAGATTTAATTTCTTTGCTGGTTATGGCTCTGTTCTGATTTTCTATTTCTTTCTGCTTCAGTATCGGTAGTTTTCAGGTTTGCAGGACTGTGTCCATTTCTTTCAGGTTGCCCAGTTTGTTGGCATATAATTTTTCATGATATTCTCCTATAATTGTTTGTATTTATGTGTTTTTTGTTGTAATCTCTCCCTTTCACTCACAATATTATTTATTTGGGTCCTTTCTATTTTCTTTTTGGTAAGTCTGGCTAGGGGTTTATCAATTTTGTTAATTCTTTCAAAGAATCAACTCTTAGTTCAGTTGATCTGTTCTACTGTTTTTTGTTTATTTCTATATTGTTTATCTCTGCTCTGATCTTTATTACTTCCCTTCTTCTTTTGGCTTTAGGCTTTGTTTGCTGTTCCTTTTCTAGATCCTTTTAGTAGGTGTAAGGTTAGGTTTTATCTTTGAAACTAGTTTGCTTCTTGAGGTAGGCCTGTAATGTAATATACTTCCCTCTTAGTACCACCTTTGCTGTATCCCAACTGATTTGGACTATCATATTTTCATTTTCATTTACTTATATTTAAAAAAAAATAGTCTTTAAGCTCCTGGTTAACCCATTCATTCTTTAGTAGGATGTTCTTTAATATCAATGTATTTGTGGGTCTTTCCAATTTCTTTCTTTCTTTTTTTTCCCCCTTTTTGGGGTTAACTTCAATTTCCATTGTGTTGTGGTCTTAAAATAAGCATGGTAAGGACTTACTCTTTTTGTAATGGTTGAGAGTTGATTTCTGGACCCACTATGTGATTTATTCTGGAGAATGTTCCATGTGTCATTGAAAAGAATGTGTAATTTCCTGTTTTAGGATGAAATGTTTTGAATATATCTGTTAAGTTCATCTGGTCTAAAATCAATGAGGGAGACAAACCATAAGAGACTCTTAACTATAGGAAACAAACATGTTTTCTGGAGAGGAGGTGGGTGGGTGGATGTGGTAACTGGGTGATGAGCATTAAGGAGGGCAATTGATGTAATGAGCACTGGGTGTTATATCCAACTGATGAATGACTAAACTTTATTTCTAAAAGTAATAATACACTATATGTTAATTAATTGAACTTAAATAAAAAAATAAAGTAAAATTACAAAATAAATAAAAAGGAAAAAAGTTCATCTGGTTTAGTTTGTCATGCAAATCCATTATTTCTTAATGATTCTTTGCTTAGTTGATCTATTGATGTAAGTGGGATGTTAAAGTCTCCCTACTATTACTGCATTATTATCAAAGAGTATTTTTATGTTTATTATTAATCGATGTATATTTTGTGTGCTCTCAAGTTGGGGGCATATTTACAGTTGTTAAATCATCTAGTTGGATAGTTGCCATTATTATGATATAGTTCCCTTCTTCATCTCTAGTTACAGGCTTTGCTTTAAAATATGGTCTGTCTAGATTTAAGTATGGGTACTTCAGCTTTCTTTTGGCATCCATTAGCATGACTGATCATTCTTCATCCCCTCACTTTCAATTTGCAAGCATCTTTAGGTCTAAAATGAATCTCTTGTAAGCACTATATAGATGGGTCTTTTTAAAATAATCCATTCTTGTACACTATGAGTTTTGATGGGAACATTTAGTCTACTTATATTCAGAGTGATTATTGATATATATGAATTTAGTGTCATTGCGTTATCTGTAAAGTTGGTGTTTCTGTTGGTGTTCTCTGTTCCTTTCTAGTCTTTGTTGCCTATGGTCTTTTTTCCCCGTTCATAGAGTCTCCTTCAAAATTTCTTGCAAGGTTGGTTTAGTAGTCATGAACTCCTTTAGTTTTTTGTTTGTTTGGGAAACTCTTATTTTTTCCTATTCTGAAGGACAGCCTTGCTGGATAAAGTATTCTTGGTTGCATATTTTTCCCATTCAGCATGTAGAATGTATCATGCCATTCTCTTCTGGCCTGCCAAATTTCTGGGGACAGATATGCTGTTAAATTTATATGCCTTCCTTGAGGTTAAGGACTTTTTTCCTTGATGTTTTCAGGGTTCTTTCCTTGTCTGTGTATTCTGTGATTTTGACTATGCTATTTCTTGGTGACAACCATTTTTTATTGAATTTGTTGGGAGTTCTCTATGGTTCTTGGATTTGAGGTCTGTATCCTTCTCTAGACTAGGGAACATTTTAGCTATAATTTACTAAAACAAACCTTCTGCTCCTTTTCTTAGTCTTCTTCTTCTAAGAATCCTATAATATGAATGTCATTATTACACTTTAAGGAGTCACTGAATTCCTTTAGTCTATATTCATGATCCAATATCTTTCTTTTCTTCTTGTTTTTAGCTTCATTATTTTCCATAATTTTTATCTTCTTTATCACTGATTTGTTCCTTTGCTTCATCTATTCTCATTGTCATTGCATCCATTCTGTTTTGCATCTCAGTTATAGCAATTTTTTTTTTTAATTTCAGCCTGACTAGTCCTTAATTCTTTTATGTCTGTAGAAAGGGATTTTCTAGGTCTTCTATGCTTTTCTCAAGCCCCACTGATTTCCTGATGATTATTGTTTTAAAATCTGATTCAGACTTCTTGTACCTGTATTGATTAAATCCCAGCTGGGACTTTCTCCTGCTCTTCTTTGGGGCGAATTTTTCATCTTGTCATTTTGTCGGGATCACTGTTTATTCTGTGATTATTGGAAAGCTTGTTGTGTTCCTCCTCTTAAGAGTTATGGTTATACTAAGGAGAGGTAAAAATAAGTAAGTAAGTAAATAAATAAATAAATAAATAATTTTTAGAAGGCAAATCCTGGGTCTGCTGTTTTGGTCTGCTTATTAAAAGAAGCTAGATCCTATTTTGCCTAGAGTTGAAGCTTTGCAGCCCTCTATACAGTAGACTTGTGTGTGAGTGGTTTGTGAGCGTCTTCTGGGGGAGGAGCCTGCTGTGCTGATTCTCAGGTGGACTTGCCCTACTTAGAGAGCACCTGTGAGACACAGGAGGGTGGGGCTTAGTGTAAGGGACAGCAGCTTCCACTGGGTGGCGCTGTTTTGTCCACTGAGGTGGGTCAGTGATGATGGGGGGGATGGGAATATGATGTTATCCCACTCTCTCCTCAGAGTGGGAAAGCAGTGCCCATCACTTTTCAGGAAGTCCTCACAGAAGAGCAAAGAATCACCCTATTTGTATCCCTGGCTTCATCAGATTCTTGGTTCTCCCTGCCTACGTCCAATCTATCTGTCTGCCAGGCCACGTGGTACTCCTTTTTTTCATCTCAGGCACACAGGTGGGTTTCAAAACTCCAAATTTTGGAGAACTGCCAGGTACCGACTGGCACTGCTCTGGGGGAGGGCATTGCAGCACTGAGTCTGGTCTCAGTTTGTCGTGGAAATTGGTCACATAACCATGCAGCAGTTTGGAGTTTATGGTAAAGCATAGTCAGAACCCACCACCAAGGTTTGCTGTCCTCAGATAATCTCTCTGTTCCTTCATCAGTTAATAGGGCTACATGTTGGTGTCTGCTGGATCTTTTGCCCATGGAGAGGCTGTGCTACTTCTCCCAAATGCAGGGGAAAGATTTCTCCCCAGGCAGCCAAGGGGATCCTCAGATGATGTTGCCCACTCCTGGATCTCCGCCCTCCTTCCCCAATGGAGCACTGCCAAGCCTCCTTGGGGCCACCCTGGCAATGGCACAAACCTCCAAATTTTCAAACTTTGCATTCTGCAGCTCATAAAAACTTGCAGTGGTCAGCCCCTCTTATTTCCCAATCAATGGTTTTGGGGAAAAGTTCTTTCTGTGTAATCCCCTGTACATGCCTTCAATCCCTCTGTATCTCTCCTGCCTCCCCCCGCTCCCCCCCCCGCCACCGTCTCCTCTCTCTGTGATCAGGACTCTTTCCCCTTTGCAAAACCTTCAGTTTTTTTCTCTCCCAAATCAACTCTCTGCAGCTCCTAACTTCCATGATGTGGCTGGCTACTTTTCTACCTCCAGCTTTGCAGTATTGCTCTCTCTGTCCCCAGATTGATTTTTTGTGTGTTCAAAATGATTTTATACTCATCTAGCTGTGTTCAAAGAAACAGTGCAAGTCCGGGGTCCTCCTACTCCTCCATCATCCTCCATCTATATGTCTTCTTTGGAGAAATGTCTGTTCATGTCTTCTGCCCATGTTTTACTTTGATTATTTGTTTTGGGGGGACTATTGAGTTACATTATTTTTTTTTAAATAAATTTTAGACACTAACCCTTTATCAGATATGCCATTTGTAAATATCTGCTCCCATTTAGTAGGATGTCATTTAGTTTTCTTGATTGTTTTCTTCACTGCATAGAAGCTTTTTATTTTGATGTGGTCCCAATAGTCTATTTTTGCCTTTGTTTCCCTTACCTCAGGATATATATCCAGAAAAATGTTGCTATGTCCAAGGTCAAATACAGTAGCCTGTGCTCTCTTTTAGGATTTTTATGGTTTCAGCTCTCACATTTAGGTCTTTAATTCATTTTGAATTTATTATCGTGTGTGGTATAAGAAAGTGGTCCAGTTTCACTATTTTACATGTAGGTGACAAGTTTTCATAACACTGTTGAGGAGACTCTATACCATGAGATCTTTTTTGCTACTTTGTCAAAAAATAATTTCTGATATATTTGTGGGTTTACTTTTGGATTTTCTATTCTGTTCCATGGATCTACATATCTATTTCTATGGCGGTCCCCTACTGTTATGATCACTACACTTTTGTTAACATAACTTGAAGCCCAGAATTGTGATGCCTCCAACTTTGCATTTCTTTTTCAAGATTGCATTGGCTATTCAAGATCGTTTGTGGTTCCATACAAGTTTTGGATTATTTTTTTCTAGCTCTGAGAAAAATGTTGTTGGCATTTTGATAGATTGTATTAAATGTGTAGGTTGCTTTGGGTAGTATAGACATTTTCACAATATTTGGTCTTCTTTTTTTTTTAAAGATTTTATTTATTTATTTGACAGACAGAAAGCACAAGTAGGCAGAGAGGCAGGCAGAGAGAGAGGAGGAAGCAGGCCCCCTGCTGAGCAGAGAGCCCGATGTGGGGCTCGATCCCAGGACCCTGGGATCATGACCTGAGCCAAAGGTAGAGGCTTTAACCCACTGAGCCACCCAGGCACCCCAATATTTGGTCTTCTAATCAATGAGCATGGATTGTCTTTCCATTTCCTTGTGTCTTCTTCAATTACTTTCACCAATGTTTTATAGTTTTCAGAAAACAGGTTTTTCACCTCTTTGCTTAGGTTTATTCCTAGGTATTTTATAGATTTTTGGTGCAATTGTAATTGGGATTGATTCCTTAATTTCTCTTTCTGCTGTTTTATTATTAGTGTAGAGAAATAGAACAGATTTTTGTATATTGATATTGTAACTTGTGACTATTGAATTGATTTAGGAAATCTAATATCATTTTGGTGTAGTCTTTAGGGTTTTCTATATATAGTAGGCATCTGAAAAGAGTGGAAAGTTTTGCATCTTCCTTGCCAATTTGGATTGCTTTTATTTCTTTTTGTTATCTGTTGTTGCTTGGACTTCCAGTTCTATGCTGAATAAAAGTGGTGAGAGTGAACATCCTTGTCCTGTTCCTGATCTTTGAGGAAAAGTTCTTAGTTTTTCACCATTGAGTATGATGCTCACCGAGGATTTTTCATATATGGACTTTAGTATGTTGAGGTATGTTCCCTCTAAACCTAGTCTGTTAAGGGCTTTTATCATGAATGCATGTTTTACTTTGACAAATGCTTTTTATGTATCTATTAAAATGATCATATGGATTTCATATTTTCTTTTATTGATGTGATTTATCACATTGATTGGTGAATATTGTACCACCATTGCATCCTAGGAAAAAATACCCAATTGATTGTGATGAATAATTTTTTAAATGTATTGTTGGAATCTGTTAGTATTTCGCTCATGTTTTTTGCTTCTATGTTCATCAGAGATATTGCCCTGTAGTTTTCTTCCTTCCTTCCTTCCTTTCTTTCTTTCTCTTCTTTTCTTTCTTTTGGTGTCTTTATCTGGTTTTGATATTAGGGTAATTTTGGCCTCATAGAAGGCATTTGAGTTTTCCTTCCTCTTCTGTTTTTTGGAATAGTTTGAGAAGAATAGGTATTGACTTTTTAAATATTTGGTAGAATTTGCCTGTTAATCCATCTGGTCCTGGATTTTTGTTTGTCAGGAGTTATTTGATTACTAATTCAATTTCCTTGTTAATAATGAGTCTGTTCAAATTTTCTATTTCTTTCTGCTTCAGTTTTGGTAGTTTATATGTTTCTAGGAATTTATCCATGTCTTCTAGTTTGTGCAGTTAGTTGACTTTTTTTAAATAATATTCTCTTAAATTTGTTTGTATTTATGTGGTTTGGGTTGTTTTTTCTCCTCTCTCAATTGTGGTTTTGTTTATTTGAGTCCTTTTTCCTTTTTTCTTGGTTAGTCTGGCCAGAGGTTTATCAATTTTGTTGTTTTTTTTTTTTTTTTCAAAAAAAAAAAAACTTCTGATTTTGTTGATTTTTTCCATTGTTTTATTTTTTCATTTTATTTTCCATATCATTTATTTCTGTTCTAATATTTATTATTTCCTTCCATCTGCTGGTTTTAGTTTTTTTTTTATTTTATTTATTTATTTTTACAAGAGAGAGAGCATGCACAAGTTGGGGGAGGGGCAAAAGGAGAAGTAGAATCATCATTGAGTAGGAGCTTGATGCAGGATTTGATCCCAGGACGTGAGCTGAAGGCAGACGCTTAACTGACTGAGCCACCAAGGCACCCTGGTTTTAGGTTTCATTTTTTCTTCTTTTTCTAGCTCCTTTAGGTGTAAGGTTAGGTTGTTTGAGATTTTTCTTGCTTCTTGAGGTAAACTTTTATTGGTATCAATCTTTGCTGCATCACAATGGTTTGGATTATTATGTTTATTTTCATTTTCATTTGTTTACATAGTTTTTTTAAAAGATATTATTTATTTATTTGACAGAGAGAGAGATCACAAGTAGGCAGAGAGGCAGGCAGAGAGGGGGGAAGCAGACTCTCCACTGAGCAGAGAGCCTGACACGGGGCTCGATCCCAGGACCCTGAGATCATGACCTGAGTGAAAAGCAGAGGCTTAACCCACTGAGTCACCCAGACGCCCCTAATTTTTTTAAATTCTTCTTTGATTTCTGGGTTGACACATTCATTGTTTAATAGCATTTTATTTAACCTCCATGAATTTGCGGTCCTTTCAGATTTTTCCTTGTGATTGATTTCTAGTTTCTTAGTTAGGTGGTCAAAAGGTGCATGGTATGATTTCAATCTTTTTTTAATTTTTTGAGATCTGATTTATGGCTAATCTGTAGTCTATTATTATCTGTATTCTAGAGAATGTTCCATGTGCATTTGAATAGAATGTGTATTCTGCTCTTTTAGAATGCAATGTTCTGAATATATCTGTTAAATCCATCTAGTCCAGTGTGTCATACAAAGCCACTGTTTCCTTTTTGATTTTCTGTTTGGTTGATTTACCCATTTATGTAAATGGGGTGTTAAATTCCCCTACTATATTGTATCGCTTTGATTATCTTCTTTCTGTTTGCTATTCACTGTTTTTTTTTCAAAGATTTTATTTATTTATTTGACAGATAGAGATCGCAGGTAGGCAGAGAGGCAGGCAGAGAGAGAGGAGGAAGCAGGCTCCCCGCTAAGCAGAGAGCCCGATGTGGGGCTCGATCCCAGGACCCTGAGATCATGACCTGAGCTGAAGGCAGAGGCTTTAACCCACTGAGCCACCCAGGCGCCCCTGTTATTCACTGTTTTATGTATTTGGGTGCTTCCATATTGGGTGCATACATATTTACAATTGCTACATCTTCTTGTTGAATTATCCCCTTTATAGTATCTTTCTTTGTCTCTTGTTACAGTCTTTGTTTTAAAGTCCGTTTGCCCTGGCTTTCTTTTGACATCCATTTGAATCATAGATGTTTCTCCGTCATCTCACTTTCAATCTGCAAGTGTCTTTAGGTCTGAAACGAGTCTATTATAGGCAGCATATAGGTGGATCTTGTTTTGTTTTTGATGGATCTTTTTTTTTTTCATTCTCTCATCCTATGTCTTTTGATTGGAGTGTTTATCCCACTTACATTCAAAGTAATCATTGATAGATATGTATTTATTATCATTTTGTTACTTGTTTTGTGGTTGTCTCTATCATTTTCTCTTATCCTTTCTTGTCTTGGTCTCTTTCATTGTTTGATGGTTTTCTTTGGTGATATAATTTGATTCCTTTCCCTTTATACTTTCTGTTCTAATAAGCATCCTAAAACAAACAGAAATGAATCTTTCCTTGACCATGTTACAAGTCAGAGTTACTTTACATTCAATTTTCATTGTTTAGAACAGAAACTGGATAAGAATTTATGAGCTAAACCTGCCTGTATATGAGGTTTGGAATATACCTGTACCACTCATGAGACACTAACATGTGCTGTTAAGGTTATGTTCCATGTGTTTGTGCTACTTCTTTCATAGCAGATTTGAAACTCCTATCTTCCCACCCTGTGACAACGGAACAAGTATGGTCATGTTTCAATCATATTTTCTGTCCTCAAACTCTTTCTTGTTTTTTTCTTTTTTTTTTCTTTTCCAACACTGATGAAATATAAAACTGATGAAACTCATAAGAAAAAAACAAACAAACAAACAGCATTTGTACCTGATGCTTTAACAATATTTGGGGGGTTATAGATTAATCCATTAAAAAACAAAGTTTAGGGGCACCTGGGTGGCTCATTCATTAAATGTCTGCCTTTAGCTCAGGTCCTAATCCCAGGGTCATGGGATTGAGCCCCACATCAGGCTCCCAGCTCAGCAGGAAGCCTGCTTCTCCCTCTCCCACTTCCTCTGCTTGTGTCCCCTCTCTCAGTCTGTCTCTCTCTGTCAGATAAATAAATAAAATCTTAATAAAATACAAAGTCTACATTTGATTTCTGTGTTAGTTCTTTAGATTACCAGGTAGAGATAATACACTTATTTTTGTCTCCTAATCATACCTAGGAGAGAGCTTTAAGATAGTAAAATTAATATTTTTAGTTAGGTTTTTTCACCACTGATTTTTTTTTTATTTTTTATAAACATATAATATATTTTTATCCCCAGGGGTACAGGTCTGTGAATCGCCAGGTTTACACACTTCACAGCACTCACCATAGCACATATTCTCCCCAATGTCCATAACCCCATCCCCCTTCTCCCAACCCCCTTCCCCCAGAAACCCTCAGTTTGTTTTGTGAGATTAAGAGTCACTTATGGTTTGTCTCCCTCCCAATCCCATCTTGTTTCATTTATTCTTCTCCTACCCCTTTAACCCCCCCATGTTGCATCTCCACTTCCTCATATCAGGGAGATCATATGATAGTTGTCTTTCTCCAACTGACTTATTTCACTAAGCATGATACCCTCTAGTTCCATCCATATCATCTCAAATGGCAAGATTTCATTTCTTTTGATGGCTGCATAGTATTCCATTGTGTATATATACCACATCTTCTTTATCCATTCATCTGATCACCACTGACTTTTTTTAAAAGATTTTATTTATTTATTTGACAGACAGAGATTACTAATAGGCAGAGAGGCAGGCAGAGAGAGAGGAGGAAGCAGGCTCCCTGCTGAGCAGAGAGCCCGATGTGGGGCTTGATCCCAGGACCCTGAGATCATGACCTGAGCCGAAGGCAGAGGCTTTAACCCACTGAGCCACCCAGGCGCCCCACCACTGATTTTTTTTTAAACTTTAATTCACACATCTATGGTAATTTGCCCAAACTTAAAACTATTACTTAACATTTCTGAGCTGCAGGGCTCAATCAATAAATTACTCAATGGAGTCACACTGAAAAGTTACATGGAGCAGAGGCATCAGAAATACAAAATCAACAGGAGCAGTTATCCCAAAAGATATAATAATGCAAAACAAAAAGAAAAACAAAGAAAAAAAAAACAACAACAACAAACCTCTATAGTCAAAACCCCTCTGGATTTGTATCCCACATATTAATACATTCATACATACATATACATGCATACATACACAAAGGTTGTATTTTGTCCTTCTAACTTGCTTGTGATTATGAGTAAACAATTTTCTCTCTCATCACATAACCTCAGGAAAAATAATTCTCTTCTTTAAAGATGCATTACAATCCAAAAAATTTACAAGATACTTTTGATAACAGGAATCCTAATTCCTTATTAGCTAATAAGGTCAAATTTTTATTCTTAAAAATAACATATAGACTTTTATGAATTTTGAGGAAAATCAATGTAAAAATCAGCAAATAATCAGGAATATCTAGTAGACTAATGCATTTAATGGAAAATTCAATTAAATCAGTGGTTTTAAATCTATTGAAAATAATGGGTGTTCAGTTAATGTGAAGTGTGTCAAGTAATTTGTCAATCATGTGCATATTTACAAATAAGTTTTATTTACTTTATTTTAAAGAGAAAGAGTGTGTGCAAGTGAGAGCATGAGTGCTGGGAGGGTTATAGGAAGAGAGAGAGAATCTCAAGTAGACCCCCCACTGAGCACAAAGCCAAACATGGAACTCAATCCCAGGACCCTGAGATCATGACCTGAGCTGAAATGAAGAGTCAGTCACTTAACCAATGGAGCCAACCAGGCACCCCAACAGATACTTTTAGATAAATGAAGAGTTAATGTTATAGGCCACATGCTAAGCACTACACATGGCCCTGAGCAAATGTCATTTGTTATGTCTGTGAAAGACAAAAGGCACAGAACATGTAAGATTAATCTTTGAAGTCTTTCCCTCCTTATTGAATGCTATGCTAAGAACAATGTATACTGTGCTGAGTTAAGATGGTGGTTAGGCCTAGTATCACTGGGCATTATAGCATATGTTAATTGATATCTTTATCCTTCAACCATCAGCTGCAGGCCCAAAATATTTTTCCCATCCTCTGGAACTACCTGACAATAACTATACATGCTTCCCAGAGTGTTTACATCTCTATAAGTTTGAACAGGATGGGCCATAATAACACTAAGTAGGTTTTGCCCTGTCAAATGTTCAGCTTTGAATCATCAGGATATGTACATTTCCCCCCTAATTTAATAATATATGTGAGTTTAAATTTACATATCAAATTTATTTCCAACTTCATTAAGTCCTCTAAAATATCTAAAGAAAAATAGCAGATTCCGTTACAAGATTATAATCTAATGGAAAATATTATACAACATGGTACTTCAATATGAAGCTAAGACAACCAAATATACAATGTGGTGAGAGGTGCCAAGTGAATGACAAAGCCAATGAGTGCAAGGGCCTCAGAAGAGAGAGCGAGTGCCTACAGCTATTATTGATGTCACTTAGACTAACCTTAATAATAGCACAAATGCTGTATACTACATCTGTCTATACTGCATGAAATCTATAATTTTAGTGAAAAGATACTGTACTTTAAATAAAGTTTAATAAACTGGACTGCAGTGAAAACTAAGCACACAAATGTTATAGCATATTGCACTAGAACAATAAACTTGGAAAGTTTCTAAATGGATACTTCACAATTTCTATGACTAAATGTTTATCCATAATTAAACTTTACAAATGAATAAACCATTGTGTGGGTGTGTATTTTGTCTTTTTTAAAGAGGTTAAAATTTGTGATCCAGTCAACTTTTGCAAAGCAGAGTTCAGATACATATATTTACTCCAATTGGTTCTGCTAATTTTAAATGCTTCTTTAAGAAGGATCACTCCTCTTCATAGGAAAATAATAAGCCTCTATTTACCTAGCCTCTACCTAAAGATTTAACAGTGAAGTGAAGGAGGAGTGAACAAATAACATTTAAATATGCCGATCTACTTACAAAATAAATCCAAAAGGAGAATCAAATCTGAATTACCACTTAGTTTGTTTGACACTGGACAAGTGCCATGTTACCACTGTTAACACTGAGAGAGGAGGAAGAAGGCTCCCTGCGGAGTAGAGAGCCCAATGCGGGGGCTCAATCCCAGGACTCTGGGATCATGACCTGAGCCGAAGGCAGAGGCTTTAACCCACTGAGCCCCTAGTTTTACTTTTACCGCCTCATGTCTACACAAATACTAAGGCCCAAGTAGTTCATCTGAGGGTTTTGAAGGGGTGGGGGGTGGGAGGTTGGGGGAGCCTGGTGGTGGGTATTATAGAGGGCACATATTGCATGGAGCACTGCGTGTGGTGCATAAACAATGAATTCTGTTACACTGAAAAGAAATTAAATTAAAAAAAAAATAGACCCTAGTGTGAAAAGAAGAAAGAGTAGATATTTAAGGTAGTTTCTCAGAAATAGCTATTTCTTAAGATAGTCACAGTAAGGAAAGAACAGTCACATTTATTTTCTAGGTTAAAAAGGCTTTTCTTGACTAAATTAAATAATCAGTTCTGAAGAATCTCATTGATCCAGCTGTTTATTATTTAGCACTTTTTTTCTGTCTGTATTTTTTCCCCAGAATCAGAAGGATTGAAGCTCATAAGCTTCACAAGATTTAGAGTATGCGGGCTCACAGAAACTATGGTTTCATCTACCATAGAGGGACATTTTGAGGCATTAGAAGGTGATCAGTAAATATTCCCAAATTCACAGGAATTTCAAGTTTTGGTTGCATTCAAACAAGACTGGGAGACAGATATTGTCTTTATTATTTATACCAATCAATCACAACTACAATTCATAGAATGCCAATTAAGTGACAGTTGGCAAGGTAAGTGTTTTATATATGCTATTTCATTTAATATCTATAATAGCTCTATAAGGTAAATATTATTACCTCCACTTTACAGATCAGAATAGTGAAGCTAAAAAAGGTTAAGTAAATTTACCCAAAGTTACAAAGTTAGTGAGTGGCAGGGCTGACATTTAAACCTAGTTATCTCTATCTCCAAAGCTTAAGTTTGTTCAATGATACTTCCCTACCCAGCTTCATGATTATCTTATATAGATTTTTTTTAATTATGTAAGATTGGCAATCTCTTACAAAGAGCAATAACACCTTTTGATGTGTTCTTACTAAATAATTTAATGCTAAATTCTACTTACCAGACTATAATTTTGGTTCCATTATCATCCAAATGTGCACACAATTTAATCAGTCTCACATCATTATGAAAAAAAAGTGACTAGACTACTCAATTCCAATTCTAGGATCCTTTGCTGCTAGAAAAGGATTAGTGCTGGACTCCTGCCTAGGTAATATTAGAGGCTACCATTCAATCAAGAAGGGTAGCTACATTTGTGCTAAGCATAGCATAATGTATAGAGAAGTTGAACCACTAAGTTGTATACCTGAAAATAATGTAACATTGTATGTGAGCTACAATCAAATTAGAATATTATAAAAATAATATAGTTTCTAAGTAAACACTGGGCCTCCAGGCCATTGTTCTTACCCTGATATAAGTAAAAATAAAATAAAACAGATATTATTTATAGTCTCAAGGAATTTATAAATTATAATTATAGGATTATAAATTCCATACTAGCAGATAATTTAAGCAATGGAATCTAGGCCCTTAATCAAAGTCTGGCCTCTTTCTGCTGCATGGTAGTGGGTAGATTAGGGCTGGGGTAATTAGGAGAAACAAAAGAACACAGACTCCAAGTTAGGGTATGCTAATAATGTGCTGCACAATTTTATATGTACCAGGTCCCTCTCTGCATTTCACAAAATGTAATCTAACTCTGAAGTTTAATTTAGTAATTATTTATTAAGGATTATTTTTATGGACCAGGCATTATACTAAGCCCTTTATGTGCTTATCTTTTTCCCCCACATACTTATCTTTAGTTTCCATAACAGCTGGAGGCAGCTAAGGCAGCTACTATTATTTTCATTCCAGACTCATAGATAAAGAAACTAATGTTCAAATGAATTAGAAACTTCCTTCAAATCACACACTTGCTCAACATCTGTCAGAGTGAAAACACCACTTAAACACTAAGTATAATGAATAATGCACCACCATGCATCACCATGGTGCACCACCATGTTTGTTATCTCACACTAAATTGCATTGTCAACTTAATTATGGCTCTTTGAGCATAAATATGGGTCAATTCTTTTGTATCATTCTTAACTCCAAACCTTGGCCTAAAGTAAGAGTGAGAAAACCCATTGATTATTTTAAAGGTTTTATACACAGGGTGGATTTTTCTACATAACCCCTTCAGTCTTTTCCCATTCTGAAGTTCTATGATAATGAAACAAACATACCACAAGTAATAAAAGCTTTCTGGCACTTTAAGACCTGGTAAGAAAAAGTTACAGTGAAGAAGCAGTCATTTGTATGAATCTCCCTGTTTCTGTATATTAAAAAAATTCTCCGTATAAAACTGTCATATATTGGGGAGGAGTCAAGATGGCGGAGAAGTAGCAGGCTGAGACTACTTCAGGTAGCAGGAGGTCAGCTAGATAGCTTATCTAAAGATTGCAAACACCTACAAATCCAATGGGAGATCGAAGAGAAGAAGAACAGCAATTCTAGAAACAGAAAATCAACCACTTTCTGAAAGGTAGGACTGGCAGAGAAGTGAATCCAAAGTGACAGGAAGATAGACTGCGGGGGGAGGGGCCGGCTCCGGGCAAGCAATGGAGCAACGAAGCACAAAATCAGGACTTTTAAAAGTCTGTTCCGCTGAGGGACATCGCTCCAGAGGCTTAACCGGGGTGAACCCCATGCTGGGTCAGCGTGGCCTCAGGTCCCGCAGGGTCACAGAAGGATCGGGGGTGTCTGAGTAGTGTCAGAGCTTGTAGGTATTAGAACGGGGAAGCCGGCTACAGAGACAGAGCCGAGGAGTGAGCTCTAAACTCGGGGTTACCTTGAACCGGTCGCAGGCTCCATCCGCTCGGAGCGCGGCCAGAGGCCAGGGTGACGGGAGAAATTGGGCGCTGTTCTCTGAGGGCGCACTGAGGAATGGGGCCCCGGGATCTCGGCTCCTCCAGGCCGGAGACCGGGAGGCCGCCATCTTCATTCCCATACTCCAGAACTCTATGGAAAGCGCTCAGGGAACAAAAGCTCCTGAAAGCAAACCTGAGCTGATTACTCAGCCCAGCCCCTGGTAAGGGCGGTGCAACTCCGCCTGGGGCAAAGACACTAGAGAATCACTACAACAGGCCCCTCCCCCAGAAGATCAACAAGAAATCCAGCCAAGACCAAGTTCACCTACCAAGGAGGGCAGTTTCAATACCAAGGAGAGCAGCGGAATTACAGAGGAGGAGAAAGCAAAGCACGGAACTCATGGCTTTCTCCCCATGATTCTTTAGCCTTGCAGTTAATTTAATTTTTTTTCTTTTTCAAATTTTTTTCTCTTCTTCTGCCAATTTTTTTAACTTTTACCCTTTTCTTTTTTTAACGTTTTTTAACAAGCTTATCTAATATATATATATATATATATATATATATATATATATATTTATTTTTATATTTATTCTTTTTTTGTTTTCTTTTTTAATTGTTTCTTTTTTTTTCTTTTTCTTTCTGAACCTCTTTTTATCCCCTTTCTCCCCCCCTCATGATTTGGGATCTCTTCTGATTTGGTTAAAGCATATTTTCCTGGGGTTGTTGCCATCCTTTTAGTATTTTACTTGCTCCTTCATATACTCTTATCAGGACAAAATGACAAGGCGGAAAAATTCACCACAAAAAAAAAAGAACAAGAGGCAGTACCAAAGGCTAGGGACCTAATCAATACAGAGATTGGTAATATGTCAGATCTAGAGTTCAGAATGACGATTCTCAAGGTTCTAGCTGGCCCCGAAAAAGACATGGAAGATATTAGAGAAACCCTATTGGGAGATATAAAAGCCCTTTCTGGAGAAATAAAAGAACTAACATCTAACCAAGTTGAAATCAAAAAAGCTATTAATGAGGTGCAATAAAAATGGAGGCTCTCACTGCTAGGATAAATGAGGCAGAAGAAAGATTAGCGATATAGAAGACCAAATGACAGAGAATAAAGAAGCTGAGCAAAAGAGGGACAAACAGCTACTGGACCACGAGGGCAGAATTCGAGAGATAAGTGACACCATAAGATGAAACAACATTAGAATAATTGGGATTCCAGAAGAAGAAGAAAGAGAGAGAGGAGCAGAAGGTATATTGGAGAGAATTATTGGAGAGAATTTCCCCAATATGGCAAAGGGAACAAGCATCAAAATCCAGGAGGTTCAGAGAACGCCCCTCAAAATTAATAAGAATAGGTCCACACCCCATCACCTAATAGTAAAATTTACAAGTCTTAATGACAAAGAGAAAATCCTGAAAGCAGCCCGGGAGAAGAAGTCTGTAACATACAATGGTAAAAATATTAGATTGGCAGCAGACTTATCCACAGAGACCTGGCAGGCCAGAAAGAGCTGGCATGATATATTCAGAGCACTAAACGAGAAAAACATGCAGTCAAGAATTCTATATCCAGCTAGGCTATCATTGAAAATAAAAGGCGAGATTAAAAGCTTCCAAGACAAACAAAAACTGAAAGAATTTGCAAACACCAAACCAGCTCTACAGGAAATATTGAAAGGGGTCCTCTAAGCAAAGAGAGACCCTAAAAGTAGTAGATCAGAAAGGAACAGAGACAATATACAATAACAGTCACCTTACAGGCAATACAATGGCACTAAATTCATATCGCTCATTAGTTAACCTGAATGTGAATGGGCTAAATGCCCCAATCAAAAGACACAGGGTATCAGAATGGATAAAAAAACAAAACCCATCTATATGTTGCCTACAAGAAACTCATTTTAAACCGAAGACACCTCCAGATTTAAGGTGAGGGGGTGGAAAAGAATTTACCATGCTAATGGACATCAGAAGAAAGCAGGAGTGGCAATCCTTATATCAGATCAATTAGATTTTAAGCCAAAGCCTATAATAAGAGATGAGGAAGGACACTATATCATACTCAAAGGATCTGTCCAACAAGAAGATCTAACAATTTTAAATATCTATGCCCCCAACGTGGGAGCAGCCTACTATATAAGCCAATTAATAACAAAATCAAAGAAACACATCAACAGTAATACAATAATAGTAGGGGACTTTAACACTCCCCTCACTGAAATGGACAGATCATCCAAGCAAAAGATCAACAAGGAAATAAAGGCCTTGAATGACACACTGGACCAGATGGACATCACAGATATATTCAGAACATTTCATCCCAAAGCAACAGAATACACATTCTTCTCTAGTGCACATGGAACATTCTCCAGAATAGATCACATCCTCGGTCCTAAATCAGGTCTCAACCAATATCAAAAGATTGGGATCATTCCTTGCATATTTTAAGACCACAAGGCTCTGAAGCTAGAACTCAATCACAAGAGGAAATTTGGAAAGAACCCAAATACATGGAGACTAAACAGCATCCTTCTAAAGAATGAATGGGTCAACCAGGAAATTAAAGAATAATTGAAAAAATTCATGGAAACAAATGATAATGAAAACACAACATTTCAAAATCTGTGGGACACAACAAAGGCAGTCCTGAGAGGAAAATATATAGTGGTACAAGCCTTTCTCAAAAAACAAGAAAGGTCTCAGGTACACAACCTAACACTACACCTAAAGGAGCTGGAGAAAGAACAAGAAAGAAACCCTAAACCCAGCAGGAGAAGAGAAATCATAAAGATCAGAGCAGAAATCGATGAAATAGAAACCAAAAAAACAATAGAACAAATCAACAAAACTAGGAGCTGGTTCTTTGAAAGAATTAATAAGATCGATAAACTCCTGGCCAGACTTATCAAAAAGAAAAGAGAAAGGACCCAAATAAATAAAATCATGAATGAAAGAGGAGAGATCACAACTAACACCAAAGAAATACTGACAATTATAAGAACATATTATGAGCAACTCTATGCCAACACATTTGACAATCTGGAAGAAATGGATGCATTCCTAGAGACATATAAACTACCACAACTGAACCAGGAAGAAATAGAAAGCCTGAACAGACCCATAACCAGTAAGGAGATTGAAACAGTCATCAAAAATCTCCAAACAAACAAAAGCCCAGCAAAATCCTTGAGGAGAACACAAGCAGCAACCTGTTTGACCTCAGCCGCAGCAACATCTTCTTAGGAACTTCGGCAATGGCAAGGGAAGCAAGGGCAAAAATGAACTATTGGGATTTTATCAAGATCAAAACCTTTTGCACAGCAAAGGAAACAGTTAACAAAACCAAAAGACAACTGATAGAATGGGAGAAGATATTTGCAAATGACATATCCGATAAGGGCTAGTGTCCAAAATCTATAAAGATCTTAGCAAACTCAACACCCAAAGAACAAATAATCCAATCAAGAAATGGGCCGAAGACATGCACAGACATTTCTGCAAAGAAGACATCCAGATGGCCAACAGACACATGAAAACGTGTTCCATATCACTCGGCATCAGGGAAATACAAATCAAAACCACAATGAGATATCACCTCACACCAGTCAGAATGGCTAAAATTAACAAGTCAGGAAATGACAGATGCGGAGAAAGGGGAACCCTCCTACACTGTTGGTGGGAATGCAAGCTGGTGCAATCACTCTGGAAAACAGCATGGAGGTTCCTCAAAATGTTGAAAATAGAACTACCCTATGACCCAGCAATTGCACTACTGGGTATTTACACTAAAGATACAAACGTAGTGATCCGAAGGGGCACGTGCACCCGAAAGTTTATAGCAGCAATGTCTACAATAGCCAAACTATGGAAAGAACCCAGATGTCCATCAACAGATGAATGGATAAAGAAGAAGTGGTATATATACACAATGGAATACTATGCAGCCATCAAAAGAAATGAAATCTTGCCATTTGTGATGACGTGGATGGAACTAGAGGGTATCATGCTTAGCGAAATAAGTCAATCGGAGAAAGACAACTATCATATGATCTCCCTGATATGAGGGAGTGGAGATGCAACATGGGGGGTTAAGGGGGTAGGAGAAGAATAAATGAAACAAGATGGGATTGTGAGGGAGACAAACCATAATTGACTCTTAATCTCACAAAACAAACTGAGGGTTGATGGGGGGAGGTGGGTTGGGAGAACGGGGGTGGGGTTATGGACATTGGGGATGGTATGTGCTATGGTGAGTGCTGTGAAGTGTGTAAACCTGGCGATTCACAGACCTGTACCCTTGGGGATAAAAATATATGTTTATAAAAAAATAAAAATTAAAAAAAACTGTCATATAATCGGACAAATAAAGTGTGAAGTTAAGAACATTTCTAAGTGCTTCCACATAAGTGTTAGTCACTTGTGGCCATAGGTAGCTACAGGAAATTAGTGCAAATGGAGAAATAGGGTAACAAGTATTTTTGGCTGTTCCAGTTGCTTTGGGAATGCCCTTAAAGCAAAAACTGTCCTTGAAACAAATCATGGTGTTATAATCAAATATCAATGCTAAATATTTGTGACAACTGTTAGTTTAACATGTGTGTGGATATTATGTTCCAGCAAAATTCAGGCTAAGTTTGCACTAAGAATTTAAAAATAAACAAACCAATGTATTCCATCTTTCACCTCCCTGATCTAAACACTTAAATCATTATCAACTCAGGGACACCTGGGTGGCTTAGTTGGTTCAAGTGGTTGCCTCTGGCTCAGGTCATGATCCCAGGGTCCTAGTATCAAGTCTTGCGTTGGGCTCCTTGTTCAGTATGGAGCCTGCTTCTCCCTCTGCCTGCTCTGCATGTTCTGCCTGCAGCTCTCCGTGCTTTGCTCTTTCTCTGGCAAATAAATAAAATCTTTAAAAGAATCATTATCAACTCAGTACAGTGAGTTTCTATACAGATTTCAATCCTCTTTAGGAGAACTTTCTTATAATAGAATAAAGGAAATTTGGTATATTAAGAAGTATAAAATGCTGGTGATTTTAGAGTTAGCAAGGATATTCTCCAACTCAGTATCTCTGTATGAAACAAATTATGACAGTATAGAAACTTAATTCCACAAACTGAGACTTCTTCCTAAAGCTGCACTTCCTGCAAATGCTAGAGCGTTTCTAATTCTGGTCAGACAGATTCTCCAGGCAGCCTTCCCATATAAGGATAAGCAAAAACACTGGAATCCTCCAACAGGCTAATGTAAGGTCACAGGGCAGGCATATGAAAACCAAATATGGTAGCTAAATTCTCCAGCTCACAACAGATACTTTAAAAAAGGGAGGGGGGTGCTGTAACCACCAACTCCAAACTATCAGTTCTTGGATCATAAGAAAAGTAAGCAATTGATCTGCTCTTATTAGCGTTAACCAGATGACAAATACGAGCCAATCTACCATGTATTATATCAGCTCTTCCCTTTTCTTCTTTTCCTTTACAATTCTAGGAAAGGCTACCATGAAATGTGCTGCTAACATGGAGCATTCAACAACAGGGTATGGCATCTGAATAAATAAATTAGTCAAATCTGCCCCTGTACAGAAGAAAATATAGATTTCTGAAGTATCACATGTAAATAGTTTCTGCCCCATTGTAGGGAAGGCAGTGTCTTACTCTATGATCATGAAAAATACCTGTGTGAGTAACATCCTTTTGGTATTAAGGATAAGACCTGAGGGGATCCTTTTCCTCACCTGAAATCCGGGATAGAACAACATCCTGAGACCTGGTCCATGACCATAAAGAGAAGATAATTTCTCCTACTTATCACTACCAAAACCCCCACATTAAGAACAGTTTAGTTACTGTCTTTCTTTCCTGTGGTCATAGAATTTCAATTAGCATTATTATATGCTTCTGCAATTTTGAAGCCTGGTTAATTCATTCAGAGTCAAATAAAATTAGAAGCATTTTGAGAGTGTACCTCAAGAGTCATGGAAATATTCAAGTTTCTTGATCCAGTAATTTCACTTCTAGATTCCTGGTTTAAGTAAATAATCCAAAAGAGGGTAGAAATTGTGCCTAAAGATGTTATACAATGTTTTGTTGTGTTTTTATTGTTGTCATTTATTTGACCTTTTCGCAGTGGAAGATTGAAAGTTGTCTGCATCAAAATATTTGGACTTAGTTAAATAAACCATGGTATTGTCATTCAAAAGATTGCTAATTCCAATTGAAACTAACAACTGTATGATTATATAGCAACAAGGGAAAATTTTATGGTAAAAAGAATGGAAAAGGAAGTCTAGAGAATCATGTATTTGCTATGAATCCAATTTATGAAAAGGAAAACTTTTTTGAAGATTGGATAGGAATTCAAACACAATTATTATGAGTGGTTATATAGATAGTAGGAATGTTATCTCTTAGCACCTTGCTCAGGAGACTGACTGAGTAGTGCTGGGATCATGAGACTATGGGGATTCCCCCACTGACATTTTTTAAGAGAGAGAGAGAGCTTGCACATGCAATGGGGGAGGAGAGGAAGAGGGAGAGAGAAAGAGAATCTTAAGCAGGCTCTACTCCCAGCATGGAGCCAAGATGGAACTTGATCTCACAACCCTGAGATCATGACCTAAGTGAAAATCCAATGTCAGATGTTTAACTGAAGAGCTACCCAGTGCTTACTCACCAAACTTCTTTAGTGGTGGTTATATTGTTTTACACAATTTTTAATAATATTTCAAAAATCAATTTATGTATATTGGGTTCTTAATAGAAGCAGCATAGTATAGTGCAAAGATTATGGAACCCGTGGCAAACATATTATCATGGGACCCCCCCACACACATGACCCTCATCTCCTGGTATTCATGCCCTTGTATAATACCTTCCCCTGGAGTGTGGAAATAACCTGTTATTTATTTCCAATTAATAGAACATGGCAAAGGTGATGGGATGCATCTCTAGTGATGATGTTGTAAAACTTTATCTTTCTAGCTGATGCACACTAGATTTTCTCTCTCCTTTGTTGGAAATGAAAAAAAAAAAACTGCCATGAGTATAACAGCCTCAAGGAAATGAAATCTGCTAACAACCACATGAGCTTGAAAATGGATTCTTCCATAGTGGATCCTCTCAATGGCAAGCAAGTCCTGGTTGGCACCTTGCTTACAGCCTTGTAGAGAAACCAGCTAATGTATACCAGATTTCCTGACCCACAAACACTGTGGTATAATAAATGTCTATTGTTTTAAGCCACTAAATTTATAGTACTTTGTTACACAGCATTGAAAATTAATACAGAACACGACTGACTTGGGTTTGAATTTATATCCTCCACTTATTATCTGTGTGACGCGCAAATTAATTAACCATGCTGAGTCTCAAGTTCCTCATTTATTAGTTGAGAGTAATAGCACTCACCTCCCAGAATGATTACAGACAAAATTTTAGGTAAAAGAAGCAATGTACCTCTCGCACTGCCTCCCACAAAGCAGGCTAGATTTTAAATTATATGCTCTTTCATGGCTGAAACAATATCTATCTTGCTGATGATTTATCCAGTGCCCATTATCATATCTTACCTATTACAGGTGTTCTTAAAAAAAAAAAAAGGTGTTCCTTTTTAAAAGATTTTATTCATTCATTTATTTATTTGGAAGAGAGAGAGAAAGAGTACACAGAAGTGGTGGGAGGATCGGAGAGAAGAAGAAGCAAACTCCCCACTGAGTAGGGAGCCTGATGCAGGGCTCTATCCCAGGACCCCAGGATCATGACCTGAGGCAAAGGCAGATGCTTAATGGACTGAGCCACCCAGGGACCTCTGTTGAATACTTTTTATAATTTAAAAAATATCTGTTTTGAAGGTGAGATTTACAAATCTTGAAATTAAAAATGTTAAATACATATAGGAGGCTTAACTGACTGATCCATCAGGTTCCCCATATAGCAGGTCTTTTATAAATAAATGAAAATAAGCTCTCCAGGAATGGTAGCTACTATTTTAAATATGCATAAAGAACCCCTTTTCTCAAGTTATTAAAAACAATGAATTACACCATAGTGCATCAATCATAATACAGGACAGTCTTTCCAGAACAGTATGATAGTGAGGGTAGGCATATGAAGGTCCAGACACTGGAATCAAACTTAAGAATACTGTATCTGCACAATTCAACGTAACTTTTTGATAAGCAACTATCAATATCAATGGAAATTGCACATAAGGATGATAAAGGGGTATTTAAAGCAAGCAGTGCAGTCCCTAGGTAGTCAAAATAGGGCAAGTGGTTTGTAAAGTGCTGGACTGATGCCTGAACATTAAAATAGTCTAATGACTTCTCTCTCTCTCACTTCCTGGGGCTCTGAGAAACAAGATGGGCTGTCAAGCACACGAACCAAATGTTTGAGGGACCACTCAGAGACTGTAAAATTCCTCTTAAGAAACCTTAAAAAGATGAAATTCTTTACCATGTTAGAGTAAGATTCTGAAGGTGTTGTGCTTAGAAATTGTCGACCAAAGTAAGAAATTGTATCCTGATAATATTCTATAGAAAGATGCTTCTAATGTAAGAGAATCTAATAGAAAGTTGGCTGGAAGTTAGGTATTGTCAAGCAATACATTTCTTGAGACCTAGAGTCAATTTCCATTAAAAACATGCTGCCAAGGGGGCGCCTGGGTGATGTAGTATGTTAAGCCTCCAACTCTTGATTTCAGCTCAGGTCATGATCTCAGGGTCATGGGATAGAGCCCTACATTGGGCTTTGTGCTCAACATGGAGTTTGCTTGTCCCTCTCTTCTCTCTCTCTCTCTCAAATAAATACATATATAAGATCTTTTAAGGATATATTAAAAAACAAAAACAAAAACAAAAATATATGGCCAGGAGAATGTTGGCTGGCTCAGTTGGTAGAGCATGTGACTCCCGATCTTAGGGTCATGAGTTCAAGCCCCACATTGAGCATAGAGCTTACTTAAAAAAAAAAAAATCCTGTCAAATCATAAAACCGGTCTTTTTCTTAGATTGGTTGCTTTATCTGGCATCTATTAAACTGCTCCAATGCAAAATAATTACCTCTCCCAACTGAGATATATCTGAAGCAGTAGAAAAAAATTCTAAAGTTAACAAACTCTATACTCACAACACTTAGCTAGTGTTCACCATAAAAATCCACTAACATTTATTACTGTTAAAAGGGTAAAACCAAAAATACAGTGAAACAATGAGTAGGGAAGTCATTGACTTAATCTCTGAAATTCCTCCAAATTATTCTCTGAAGACCAGTAATAATCTCAAATAAAAAGACACATGTACATTCTCAGAATGCAATTCCTAATAATTCTAGGTTGAAAGAAAATGATATCTCCACTTCCCTTTATTTTTTCAAAGGGAAAAGAAACTGTTTTTACATATGTCCTATTACATTCTTAACTCAGTAAAACATCTTTTTGCTATAACCAAATTCTGTCTCAGTACAATAAAAAATATTTTAAGGCAATGGTTTTCTCAATTAAGAGTGGTATTGTAGTGGCAACAGAAAGAAGGGGAATAAAACGTAATGATTCAGGAAGGTTTGACCTATTACTAATGACATTAGTCAAATAGGGAGAGAATCTCCATTGCCCACCATGAAGCAAAACATCAAATGGAGGAAAAGACCATAATCCTTTTGCATGTTGATCAAATTCATGGGCATGGCACAAAATGTCCCAATTCAACTTACTCAAATTCAATTTATTTGCATTTAAAAATTACCATTCTATCAAATACGTAACAGGAGATATCAAATTTTTTTTATAATTTTATTTTTTATAAATATATATATATATATATATATATATATATATATATATATTTTACCCCCAGGGGTACAGGTCTGTGAATCTCCACGTTTACAAACTTCACAGCACTCACCATAGCACATACCCTACCCAATGTCCATAACCCCCCCTCTCCCAACCCCCCTCTGCCCAGCAACCCTCAGTTTGTTTTGTGAGATTAAGAGTCACTTATGGTTTGTCTCCCTCCCAATCCCAACTTGTTTCATTTACTCTTCTCCTACCACATTAACCCCCCATGTTGCATCTCCTCTCCCTCATATCAGGGAGATCATATGATAGTTGTCTTTCTCTGATTGACTTATTTCGCTAAGCATGATACCCTCTAGTTCCATCCACGTTGTCGCAAATGGCAAGATATCATTTCTTTTGATGGCTGCATAGTATTCCATTGTATATATATACCACATCTTCTTTATCCATTCGTCTGTTGATGGACATCTAGGTTCTTTCCATAGTTTGGCTATTGTAGACATTGCTGCTATAAACATTCGGGTGCACGTGCCCCTTCGGATCACTACGTTTGTATCTTTAGGGTAAATACCCAGCAGTGCAATTGCTGGGTCATAGAGTAGTTCTATTTTCAACATTTTGAGGAACCTCCATGCTGTTTTCCAGAGTGGTTGCACCAGCTTGCATTCCCACCAACAGTGTAGGAGGGTTCCCCTTTCTCCGCATCCTCGCCAGCATCTGTCATTTCCGGACTTGTTAATTTTAGCCATTCTGACTGGTATGAGGTGGTATCTCATTGTGGTTTTGATTTGTATTTCCCTGATGCCGAGTGATATGGAGCACTTTTTCATGTGTCTGTTGGCCATCTGGATGTCTTCTCAAGACAGCATGGTACTGGCACAAAAACAGACACATAGATCAATGGAACAGAATAGAGAGCCCAGAAATAGACCCTCAACTCTATGGTCAACTAATCTTCGACAAAGCAGGAAAGAATGTCCAATGGAAAAAAAACAGCCTCTTCAATAAATGGTGTTGGGAAAATTGGACAGCCACATGCAGAAAAATGAAATTGGATCATTTCCTTACACCACACACGAAAATAGACTCAAAATGGATGAAGGACCTCAATGTGAGAAAGGGATCCATCAAAATCCTTGAGGAGAACACAGGCAGCAACCTCTTTGACCTCAGCCGCAGCAACATCTTCCTAGGAACATCGCCAAAGGCAAGGGAAGAAAGGGCAAAAATGAACTATTGGGATTTTATCAAGATCAAAAGCTTTTGCACAGCAAAGGAAACAGTTCACAAAACCAAAAGACAACTGACAGAATGGGAGAAGATATTTGCAAACGACATATCAGATAAAGGGCTAGTGTCCAAAATCTATAAAGAACTTAGCAAACTCAACACCCAAAGAACAAATAATCCAATCAAGAAATGGGCAGAAGACATGAACAGACATTTCTGCAAAGGAGATATCAAATTTTTGTACACATTACCTAACTGGGTAATTTTCACAAATAATTCTGCCAGATTTTTAGATCATAGGGTCAGCTTTCCAAATAATAAAAGCTTTGTCTAACTAAATAGCATGGTTTATTAATGTAATATAATGTAAAAAATAAGCATTTTGTTTGTTTGTTTTATACACTGAAAACAAACAGCCACTCAATTAAAAGAAAACCCTCAGTCTCTTCAAGGTAAAGAATTTCAAGTGGCCTTACACAAACATATGATGATTTCAACTTTTTTGTTTTTTTTTTTAAAGGAACTTTTAAGAATCTTTACAAAGAAGTGCATATTACTAAATGTTGTTTAATAATTCAAAAGTTGTTTATATGACTATTTATTTAAGGTGTGCAGGCTCAGTTGGTAGATGAATCTCTGTCCAATTACTTTCACACACATATAAAAACCATGTCCCTGATCACCCTTTCTAGAATTTCCTGGGAAAATAACTGCTAAGTATATCCAGCTGATGGTGGGTCCATAGCATAATCTTGACACCTAAAATGCTGCCTATGATTTCAGGAAGCAAACACAAAAAAAGTGAATACTACATTTTCAGACCACCGAATTATCTGTAGCGCTAACTTTGTCCCCTATTATTGGTGAAGTGATAACATTATAAGTGAAATTAAATACTTTCCTTTCAAAGGATCATGGCAACATAGACAATTCTGGACAAAAATAATCTATTTTTCATAGGAAAAATAACTAGTCTAAAAGAAAAAAAGAAAGAAAAATAACTAGTCTGAAGACTTAGCTGACCAGTGGGACCCACGTGAACATTCCAGAGAATACTATGAATGTATACCCAGACTAAAGCCAATATAAAGCATGTTCCAAACTGATCAGCTGAGAATAACTATGTGTTACCTAATTAGTTAAATAAGACTGGGATCAAAAGGTCCAAGCAGTTAACCAACTAGCAAACTAAAGTTGCTAAACAAAAGAGGCCTGGATCATGCCATTCTGTGGGCTCATCAGTGAGTTTCTGTGCAATTTAATAGTCACCATTGTTATTTGGACTATGAGCATCAAGAACAGCATGAACATCGATAAGAACTACTGTCAAGGGGGAGACAAGATGGCGGGGAAGTAGGAGGAGGCACCGTTTCAACCTGTACCCTAAAGTGAGCTGATTACCTACCAAAGAGCTCTGATCACCCATGAAATCAGCCTGAGATCAGAATTATACATGTCTGGATCTCTACAGGGGCAGAATATTCCAGTGGGCAGGTAAAGCAGAGTGGGAACGTCGGACTGATATTGGAAGATAAACAAAAGGGGGAGGGAGCCACCAGAGGCAACTGATTGGAAAGTAATACCCCTAATATGAGAGTGCCCTGCATCTGGGGACCAGCATTAACTTTGAGACTGGTTGAAAGCACTCAAAAAGAGCAAAGGATCACTTGGGGGGGAAATTGTGGGAATCGGGGTGCCTAGGGACAAGGGCTTCAGTCCCCAGACCCAGGACAGCCTCCCCTGGTGCTGAGCCAGAGAGAGTGCTGCGGAGAAACCAGGTTTTGGTCCCTGAGCTGCCAGTGCACCCGAGAATGCGTGGGGTCCAGCTCCTGTGAGGGGCTGAGAGCCTCACCAGACGGCAGAACGCCAAGCCATGCTACAGAGTCTGAGATAAACGTGCCCCTCACCCTCCCCTGAGAGAAATGCATGAAGTCCCAGCCCACCGCCATTGTATCAGAGACCCACGCCATTGTATCAGAGCCTGAGACGCATGCACACCCCAAACCCTCCCCTGAGAGAGGTTCGCAAAGGCCCAGCCTGGTGCTCTCGGACCTGCACCCTGCTCTCAGAGCCTGAGATGCGTGTGTGACCCACACCCTTCCCTGAGAGAGCTGCGCACAAGCCTGGCGCTCTTAGACCCAGAAAGACCAGGCACTCCCAGATGGGGCCAGTGGGAAAATCTCAGTGTGCGATCGCTGCTTGGAACATCTCTGGCAGTCTGGAGCTTCCCAGACAGCCGCTGGGGCCATGGTTTTGGGTACAAGCAGAAGATCCTCCCTCCCCGGGGACCCTGACTCAGAACCTGCTCAGCCAGCGGCCAAGGGGGAATTTATATGGGCTCTGCAGCACCCACAGGGGACCAAAATGAGGCTTCTCTCTGAAAGGGAGGTCAGGGTGCAATTTGCTTTCCTCTAAACCTACAAAAACCATCAAAAGCAGTAAAGGTGAGATTTAAAAAAAAAATAAGTGAACAAACATAAAAACCTCCAGAGAACAAAAGCCTGAAAAAAATGGTTTCCTCAGAGCCCACCCCCTTGAGGGGGGGCAGGAAGACTTAACTCAGGGAACATCAATGACTGAAAACCCACGTGGCAGGCCCCACCCCCAGAAAATCAATGAGGAAAGAAACAAAAAGACTACAAGAGAACAATCACCGCTACTTCATAGGACAACTTTTATTTTTAACTCGTTCCCACTATTCTGGTTCATTTTTTTTTAATATAGATATTTTTTAACCTATTTAACATCACAGTGAGATGTCCAGTACATCAAATTCCATAATAACCTTCTAATCTGAACATGTTGATACATATACCTGTGTTTTACTTTTGCATTTCGATTTTTAAATATTTTTTTAAATTTTAGTTTAGTTTGGTCTAGTTTATTCTTTTTTTATTTTTATTTTCTAATATTCATATAGAGTTAAACTTCAAGGTAATCCCCTTTCCCCAATCAATGCTACCCCTATAGGTAAACCAATTTTTAATCCCCCTTTATCTTAGGAAAGTTGAGTCCTTTAACAAAGATATCAAGATATATACAGGAATAATCAAAAAAATGTTCCTCGCCCACACTGAAAATTTATAACCACCCTCCCATCTTTTTCTTCCGCCAGTGTTTCTGTGTTTTTGTGTTTGTCCTGATAGTATATAAATCTTATACTTGGGGTTCTTTTTGACAAGGTTCTATCTTTATTTGCTTATATATATAGAGAGAGAGAGAGATAGATAGATAGATAGATACAGATATATACATATATATATATTTTTTTCTCTTGTCATATATTTTTATCAGTCTTTTTGTTTGTCTGTTTTTGTTTGTATACTTCATCAATCATACCTTGGGGCCCATTTGGGGTGAACCTTCTCTTTTATCTTCCCTTTTTTTCCTGTCTCTCTCTCTCTTTTTCTTTTTCTTTTCTTTTTCTCTCGTTTGGGTGGGGAATCCTGATTGCTCGGAAGCGTTCCAGGGTGCACCTTGACTGCACCACGGTCGATACATCCAGGTACATCCGTTCAGTCATCTCTCACCAAAATGACTCGGAGGAGGAATGCCCAAGAAAGAAAAACACAGAGGATGGGCCTTCTTCAACAGAGCTAATGGTTATCAACATAGACAATATGTCGGAAAAAGAATTCAGGCTAACAATTATATAGGCAATAGCTAGGTTGGAGAAAGCCATGGATGACCAAACGGAATTGATTAGGGCAGAACTGAAAGCGACAAGGGATGATGTTCACAATGTTAGGGCAGAACTGAAGGCCACCAGGGATGAGGTTCACAATGCTCTCAATGAGTTCCAATCTAATCTAAATTCTCTCAAAGCTAGGGTAACTGAGACAGAAGATAGAATTAGTGATCTGGAGGACAAACATAGAGAGAAAGGATCAGGAGGAAGCCTGGAACAAACAGCTTAGAAGCCATGAAAACAGAATCAGGGAAATAAATGATGCCATGAAACGTTCCAATATCAGAATTATTGGAATCACTGAAGGGGAGGAGAAAGAAAGAAGTCTAGAAGATATAGTGGAACAAGTTCATGAAAATGTTCCCAATATCGGGAATGGAACCAGCGTTCATGTATTAGAGGCCGAACGGTCTCCACCCAAGATTATAGATTCCAAAAAAAACCCATAAAGGCACCTGATAGTCAAACTGAGGAATCATAATTATAGATAAAATCTCTTGAAAGCCTCTAGGACAAAGAGGCTCCTTACTTACAGAGGAAAGCCCATCAGAATAGCGTCGGACCTGTCCACAGAGACCTGGCAAGCCAGAAAGGGCTGGCAATATATATATAGGGCACTAAATGAGAAGAACATGCAGCCAAGAATAATATATACAGCACGACTGACATTCAAAATGAATGGAGAAATAAAGAGTTACCAAGACTGGCAAGGCTTAAAAGATTATGCAACCACCAAGCCGACACTGCAGGAAATATTAAGGGGGGTTTTATAAATGAAGAAAAATCCTAAGAATAGCATTGAACAGAGATACAGAGACAATCTACAGAAAGAAAGACTTCAAAGGTAACACGATGTCAATAAAAATGTATCTATCAATAATCACTTTCAATGTGAATGGCCTAAATGTGCCCACAAAATGAAACAGGGTTTGCAGACTGGATAAAACGCCAGGACCCATCCATATGTTGTCTACAAGAGACCCATTTAAAACCTAAAGATACACTCAGACTGAAAGTGAAGGGATGGAGAAGCATCTTTCATGCCAATGTGCCTCAAAAGAAGGCCAGGGTAGCGATTCTCATATCAGATAAATTAGATTTTAAACTAAAGACTGTAGTCAGAGATACAGAAGGACACTACATCATTCTTAAAGGGACTATCCACCAAGATGATCAAACAATTGTAAATATCTATGCCCCCAATATGGGAGCAGCCAATTACATAAGAAAACTATTAATCAAGATAAAGAGTCATTTTGATATGAATACATTAATAGTAGGAGATCTTAATATGCCTCTCTCAGAAATAGACAGATCATCCAAATCAGAAAATCAATAAAGAAGCAAGAGCATTGAATGACACATTGGACCAGATGGACCTCATAGATATATACAGAACATTCCACCCTAAAACAACAGAATACTCATTCTTCCCAAGTGCACATGGAACCTTCTCCAGAATAGACCACATCCTGGGTCACAAATCAGGACTCAACTGATTCCAAAAGACTGAGATTTTTCCCTGCATATTCTTAGATCACAATGCTTTGAAACTGGAGCTCAATCACAAGGAAAAGTTCAGAAGGAACACAAACACCCGGAAACTAAAGACCACCTTGCTAAAGAATGCTTGCATCAACCAGGAGATCAAAGAAAAACTTAAACAATTCATGGAAACCAACTAAAATGAAGACACTTCGATCCACAACCTATGGGATACAGCAAAGGCAGTCCTAAGGGGGAAATACATAGCCATCCAAGCCTCCCTCAAAAAATTGAAAAATCCAGAATACACCAGCTGTCTCTACACCTTAAAGAACTGGAGAATCAACAACAAATCAAACCAACTCCAAACCTAAGAAGGGAAATAATCAAGATTAGAGCAAAGATCAATGAGGTAGAAACCAGAGATACAGTAGAAAGTATCAATGAAACTAGAAGTTGGTTTTTTGAAAGAATCAATAAGATCAATAAACCATAGGCCACACTAATCCAAAAGAAAAGAGAGAAAGCCCAAATTAATAAAATTATGAATGAAAAGGGAGAGATCACAACTAACACCAAGGAAGCAGAAACAATCATCAGAAGTTATTATCAACAGTTATATGCCAATAAGCTAAGCAACCTAGATGAAATGGATGCATTCCTGAAATCTATAAACTCCCCAAATTGAACCAGGAAGAAATTGACAACCTGAATAGACAGATGTCTAGTAACGAGATTGAATCAGTGATCAAAAACCTCCCAAAGAACAAGAGCCCAGGACCTGAAGGATTCACTGGGGAATTCTACCAAATTTTCAAAGAAGAAATAACACCTATTCTCCTGAAGCTGTTTCAAAAAATTGAAGCAGAAGGAAAACTTCCAGACTCTTCCTATGAAGCCAGCCTTACCCTGATCCCCAAATCAGGCAAAGACCCTACCAAAAACGAGAATTTCAGACCAATATCACTGATGCATATGGATGCTAAGATTCTCAACAAGATCCTAGCAAACAGGATCCAACAGCACATTTAAAAGATTATCCACCATGATCAAGTGGGGTTCATCCTTGGGCTACAAGGATGGTTCAACATTCGCAAATCAATGAGTGTGATAGAAGAAATTAATAAGAAAAGAGAAAAGAACCACATGGTCCTCTCAATGCATGCAGAAAAAGCATTTGACAAAAACCAGCATCATTTCCTAATTAAAACACTTCAAAGTATAGGGATAGAGGGAACAGTCCTGAACTTCATAAAATCTATCTATGAAAGACCCATAGCAAATATCATCCTCAAAGGGAAAAAGCTCACAGCCTTCCCGTTGAGATCAGGAACACGACAAGGATGCCCACTCTCACCACTCTTGTTCAACAGAGTATTAGAAGTCCTAGCAACAACAATCAGACAACAAAGAGAAATAAAATGTATCCAAATTGGCAATGAAGAAGTCAAACACTCTCTCTTCACAGATGACATGATTCTTTATATGGAAAACCCAAAAGACTCCACCCCCAAACTACTAGAACTCATACAGTAATTCAGCAATGTGGCAGGATACAAAGTCAATGTACAGAAATCAGTGGCTTTCTTATACACTAACAATGAAAATACAGAAAGGGAAATTAGAGAATTGATTCCATTTACTATAGCACCAAGAACCATAAGATACCTGGGAATAAACCTAACCAAAGAGGTAAAGGAACTGTATTCGAAGAACTACAGAACACTCATGAAAGAAACTGAAGAAGACACAAAAAGATGGAAGACAATTCCATGCTCTTGGATCGGAAGAATAAACATTGTTAAAATGTCTACACTGCCTAGAACAATCTATACATTTTTAATGCCATTCTGCTCAAAATTCCACTGGTATTTTTCAAAGAGCTGAATAAAATAATCCTAAAATTTGTATGGAATCAGAAGAGACCCCGAATCGCTAAGGAAATGTTGAAAAACAAAAATAAAACTGGGGGCATCATGTTACCTGATTTCAAGCTTTACTACAAAGCTGTGATCACCAAGACAGCATGGTACTGGCATAAGAACAGACACATAGACCAGTGGAACAGAGTAGAGAGCCCAGATATGGACCCTCAACTCTATGGTCAAATAATCTTCGACAAAACAGGAAAAAATATACAATGGAAAAAAAGAGAGTCTCTTCAATAAATGGTGCTGGGAAAACTGGACAGCTATATGTAGAAGAATGAAACTCGACCATTCTCTTACACCGTACACAAAGATAAACTCAAAATGGATAAAAGACCTCAACGTGAGACAGGAATCCATCAGAATCCTAGAGAAGAACATAGGCAGTAACCTCTTCGATATCAGCCACAGCAACTTCTTTCAAGATATGTCTCCAAAGGCAAAGGAAACAAAAGCGAAGATGAACTTTTGGGACTTCATCAAGATCAAAAGCTTCTGCACAGCCAAGGAAACAGTCAAGAAAGCAAAGAGGCAACCCACGGAATGGGAGAAGATATTTGCAAATGACAGTACAGACAAAAGGTTGATATCCAGGATCTATAAAGAACTCCTCAAACTCAACACACACAAAACAGACAATCATATAAAAAAAATGCGCAGAAGATATGAACAGATACTTCTCCAATGAAGACACACAATGGCTATCAGACACATGAAAAAATGTTCATCATCACTAGCCATCAGTGAGATTCAAATTAAAACCACATTGAGATACCACCTTACACCAGTTAGAATGGCCAAAATTAGCAAGACATGAAACAACATGTGTTGGAGAGGATGTGGAGAAAGGGGAACCCTCTTACAGTGTTGGTGGGAATGCAAGTTGGTGCAGCCATTTTGGAAAACAGTGAGAAGATTCCTCAAGAAATTAAAAATAGATCTTCCCTATGACCCTGAAATTACCCTACTGGGTATTTACCCCAATGATACAGATGTAGTGAAAAGAAGGGCCATCTGTACCCCAATGTTTATAGCAGCAATGGCCACGGTCGCCAAACTGTGGAAAGAACCAAGATATCCCTTCAACGGATGAATGGATAAGGAAGATGTGGTCCATATACACTATGGAGTATTATGCCTCCATCAGAAAGGTTGAATACCCAACTTTTGTAGCAACATGGACGGGACTGGAAGAGATTATGCTGAGTGAAATAAGTCAAGCAGAGAGAGTCAATTATTATATGGTTTCACTTATTTGTGGAGCATAACAAATAATATGGAGGACAAGGGGAGATAGAGAGGAGAAGGGAGTTGAGGGGAATTGGAAGGGGCGGTGAACCATGAGAGACTATGGACTCTGAAAAACAATCTGAGGGTTTTGAAGGGGTGGGGGGTGGGAGGTTGGGGGAACCAGGTGGTGGGTATTAGAGAGGCACGGATTGCATGGAGCACTGGGTGTGGTGCAAAAAGAATAAATACTGTTACGCCGAAAAGAAATAAAAAATTAAAAAAAAGAACTACTGTCAAGAATTGTTAAAGATCTGATATTTTTACCCCACTTGCAAACTAACAAGTAACCCAGCCAGGGTTTTAAGGATAGTGGCAGAAAACATGAGACTTCTAGATCACAATGACAATAGTATTCAGATTACCAGCATTTTCTTATACCTTTTCTCTGTTCGTCAATTCCTTTATGGTGGCACAGGAAGCCAGTTTAAAGAACCCAGATATTTTATACTGAACCAAACACAAATCTTTCTTTTGCTTTGGAGAGAGAAACTATCTCATATTTCAAGACTGGTTGCATCCTTGAAAAGATAATACAGAACAAATGTAGTCAGTGCCTTTGCTCCCAAGATGTGCACAAATGAAAGAGACCAATGGATAACTGTCTGCCAACATTTACTATTTACAACTTATTTGGCTATTATAAAGTTCTCAAGGCTTCTAGGTATGTGAAAAGGAAGCTATCTGAACATTGAATGTAGTTTTAGGTGATGAAATCCCATAATTTCACCACCTGGTTGAACAGAAAATTTTAAGAATTTGGTTGTACAGAAATTCTACTAAAAACAGAAGTCATGGGGCACCTGGGTGGTTCAGTGGTTTAAGCCACTGCCTTCTGCTCGGTCATGATCCCAGCATCCAGGGATTGAGCCCCACACTGGGCTCTCTGCTCAGCAGGGATCCTGCTTCCCTTCCTCTCTCTGCCTGCCTCTCTGCCTACTTGTGATCTCTGTCTTTAAAATAAATAAATAAAATTTTAAAACAAAACAAAACAAACAAACAAAAAACAGAAATCATTCCTTTCAAACTTATTCTTATGGTTGAGTTCCAGTTTCAAAGAATTATGGTCTGATAATATGCAGGGGATAATCTCAGTCTTTTGGTATCCGTCGAGCCCTGATTTGTGATCCAGTATGTGGTCTATTCTGGAGAAAGTTCAATGTGCGCTCGAGAAGAATGAGAATTCTGTTATTTTAGGATGGAATGTTCAGTATATATCTATGAAGTCCATCTGGCCCAATGTGTCATTCAATTCTCTTATTTCTTTATTGATTTTCTGCTTGGATGATCTGTCTATTACTGAAAGTGGTGTGTTAAGATCCCCTACAATTAATGTATTCATATCAATATGACTCTTTATCTTGATTAACAGTTATCTTATGTAGTTGGCTTCTCCCATATTGGGGACATAAATATTTACAATTGTTAGATCTTCTTGGTGGATAGACCCTTTAAAAATGATGTAGCATCCTTTATCTCTGACTAAAGTCTTTAACTTAAAATCTAATTTATCAGATATGAGAATCACTGTCCCAGCTTTCTTTGAAGCCCATTGGCATGAAAATTGCTTCTCTCTCCCTTCACTTTTAGTCCGGATTTTTCCTTGGGTTCCAAATGGGTCTCTTGCAGACAGCATTTGGATGGGTCCTGTTGTTTTATCCAATCTGCAACCCTGTGCCATTTTTTTGGAGCATTTAGGGCATTCACGTTGAGAGTGATTATAGAAAGATATGTTTTTATTGACGTCATGTTGCATGTGAAGTCCTTGTTTCTATACATTGTCTCTGTAAATTTCTGTTCTATGTCACTCTGGAGTCCTTTCTTCTTTTATAGAGACCCCCTTAATATTTCTTGTGGTGCCAGTTTGGCAGTCACATACTCTTTTAAACCTTGCTGGACTTGGAAGCTCTTTCTCTCCATCCATTTTGAATATCAGCCTCACCAGATAAAGTATACATGGCTGCATGTTCTTCTCATTTAGTGCCCTGAATATGTCTTGCGAGCCCTTTCTGGCTTGCCAGGATTCTCTGGGCAGGTCTGATGGTATTCTGATGTACCTTTTTCTGTACGTAAGTAATCTCTTCCTCCTAGCTGCCCTCAGAAGCTCTTGTCTAAAATTATGATTTGTCAGTCTCACAATCAAGTGCCTCGAGGTCTTTCTAGATTTGTCGGTCTTTAGAGGTGTTCCTTCTGCCTCTAGGAAATGAATGTTTGTTCATGTCCAGGGAAAATTTTCATGGAGAATTTGTTCAACTATAACATCTAATCTACTCTCTTTCTCCACCCCCTCAGGGATCCCAATAATTCTGATATTGGAACACTTCATGGTGTCATTTATTTCGCTAATTCTGTTTTCATGGCTTCTAAGCTGTTTCTTCCATGCCTCCTCCTGATCCTTTTACTCTATCAATTTGTCCTCTCTTCTGCCTCAGTTGCCCTAGCTGTTAGAATATTTAGATTAGATTGGATCTCATTGATAGCATTTTTAACTTCTTCCCTTTCACTTCTGCCCTTAGAGATTCTATGGTGTCACTATGTTGTCACTAATGGTTTTCTCCAACCTAGACATTGCCTGAATAATTGTTACCTTTAATTCCCTTTCTGACATACTGTTTATGTCCATATCCAATAGTTCTGATGGAGAGGGCACAGTTTGAATTTTTCCTCTGTTGGGTGCTATGTATAGAAGAATGAAATGCGACCATTCTCTTACACCATACACAAATATAAACTCAAAATGGATAAAAGACCTCAATATGAGGCAGGAATCTATCAAATTTCTAGAGGAGAACATAAGCAGCAACCTCGTCAACATTTGTCATAGCAACTTCTTTCAAGACATGTCTCCAGGGGCACCTGTGTGGCTCAGTGGGTTAAAGCCTCTGAGTTCAGCTGGAGTCATGATCCCAGGGTCCTGGGATCTGGCTCTCTGCTCAGCAGGGAGCTTGCTTCCCTTCCTCTCCCTCTGCCTGCCTGTCTGCCTAATTGTGATCTCTGTCTGTCAAATAAATAAATAAAATCTTAAAAAAAAAAAAGACATGTCCCCAAAGGCAAAGGAAACAAAAGCAAAAATGAACTTTTGGGACTTCATCAAGATCAAAAGTTTCTGCACAGTAAAGGAAACAGTCAACAAAACAAAGAGGCAATCCACAAATGAGAAAATATATTTGAAAATGACACTACAGGCAAAGGGCTGATATCCAAGATTGATAAAGAACTCCTCAAACTCAATACACATGAAACAGATAATCATATTAAAAAATGGACAGAGGGGGGCACCTGGGTGGCTCAGTGGGTTAAGCCTCTGCCTTTGGCTAGGGTCATGATCCCAGGGTCCTGGGATCAAGCCCCACATTGGGCTCTCTGCTTGGCAGGAAGCTTACTTTCCTTCCTCTGTCTGCCTGCTTCTCTGCCTACTTGTGATCTCTGTCAAATAAATGAATATATTTTTTAAAATGGGCAGAAGACTTGAACAGACACTTCTTCAAAGAAGACATACAACTGTCTGACAGACACATGAAAAAATTTATCATCATTAGCCATCAGGGAGATTCAAATAAAAAAACACATTGAAATTCCATCTTATACCAGTTAAAATGGCCAAAATCAGTAAGACAGTAAGCAACAAGTGCTGGAGAGGATGTGGAGAAAGGTGAACCCTGTTACACTGTTGGTGGGAATGCAAGTTAGTACATTTGGAAAAAAGTGGGGAGATTCCTTAAGAAATTAAAAATAGAGTTACTCTATGACCCTGCAATTGCACTACTGGGTATTTACCCCAATGATACAGATGTAGTGAAAAGAAGGACCATCTGCACCCCAATGTTCATGGCAGGAATGGCCACAGTCACCAAACTGTGGAAAGAACCAAGATGCCCTTCAGTGGATGAATGGATAAAGAAGATATGGTCCATATATACAATGGAGTATTATGCCTCCATCAGAAAGGATGAATACTCAACTTTTGTATCAATATGGATGGGACTGGAAGAGATTATGAGTGAAATAAGTCAAGCAGAGAGAGTCAATTATCATATGGTTTCACCTGCTTGTGGAGGATAACGAATAACATGGAGGACATTGGGAGATGGAGAGGAGAAGTGACTTGGGGGAAATCACAGGGGAAGGCAACCCATGAGAGATGGTGGACTCTGAGAAACAAACTGAGGGTTTTGGAGGGGAGGAAGATGGGGGATTGGATGAGCCTGGTGTTTGGTATTAAGGAGGGCACATATTGCATGGAGTACTGGGTGCGGTGCACACACAATGAATTTTGAAACACTGAAAAAATATAAAATAAAATAAAATATAAAATATATATTAAAAAAAAAAAAACAGAAATCATGGATTCTTCAAGAATCCATCAACCCAGACTGAACTCTTCTTCCCCCAGGGATAATACATGTATTCAGCAGTCCCTCATAAGTTAGGCTATTTATTTGTGAAATCAGTTCTTGTAATCAATGTCATATCTTTAACTTCTCTCACTGAAAAAACAAATATCCACATGTGTGCCAAAAGACAAAAAATAAATCATGACCTCATTTTGAAGTCTAGACAAGCTGCAAAACATTTATTCTCTGTAAACATGTGTTTGCCTTAAGGATTTTGATCTTGATTTAGGAAATGATTTGTTAAAAAAATCTAATATTAGTCAAGTTTAAAAAGGAAAAAAAAACCTTGGAATTATCACTTTTTTATTGAAAGTAAATTCTATGAAAAAAGGACTGTAATGTCAATGTTACTATGAAATTGTTATACAAACAACATTGCTTTTATATTTTTTTTTTATTTTAATCAGTATTAGAAGTAACCATACACTGTAGGGAATAAAATTACAAAAATTAAAATGTTAATTTTACCTTATCACTTTTAAAAGTGTTTTACTCTTATGGCGAATGTAGACAAAACCTGTGAAGAATCCAAGGATACTGAAAACTCAGGGTCAATGATAGAACAGTTTCCATGGTGAGCCAATAAGACATATTCTTTGCATTAAGATCCATATGCACAAAGAGAATAAATTATTCTAAGTTATAATCTAGTGATTGGACAGTGTAGATAATTTTTGGAAATATATCTAAGTGCCCTAAGCATCTGACTCACTCAGATTATAGTAAAGAATCATAAGAATAATTAACAGAATACGGTTATCAAATCCACACTTATCATGGCCTTTATACAACTTGAATGTTACTGATTAACTGTGTAATCTACCACAGCAGTAACATCTCGTATTTGTGGGTTGGCAAATATGCAGTCTCCTTAAACATTCATGGATCTTATAAAATATCTACATGATACATATTTATTAATGATTCTTCATCATAGAATCCTGCCACTTTTTAACATTAGGCTTGGGACTCACAAACATTTCAGTGACTAATTTTGTAGGGCAACAGGAAATAATTGCTAAATATTCCCAGCCTTCAAGAATGTGTGAAATTCCATTTTGGGAGCATAAAAACAAGTAAAATGGTAGAAAAGAGATTCATTGTTACACTGCATTTAATTAAAAGAATTTTTAAATTAACATTTTTTTTTCTATTTTCTTCAATCCATCCTTATATCTTAGTAAAGAAATCCACCCTTTCCCCCAATCCTGTATATTAATTCTTTTCCACAGCCTAGATCTTCAGGGAGTAAAAAAGGAAAAAAACACTATTTCTGTTTTACAAAAGTTTAAAATTAAGGACACTAAATTCAATTTTCTGCATTACAGCAAAATACTTATGATAGACTTTTTAAATACTTATGTCATGTGGTAAATATCACACTAAGCACTTTGCATGATTATCTCATTTTTATAGGTCAGAAAACAGTTCTTAGAACAGTTAACTTTGTCAAAGACACAACTAGAAAATAGTGGAACAGAGAATCAAAGTAAGCAGATTTTATTTTTTTTTCTAGTTCCAAGTTTTTATTTAAATGTCTTCTTTTAACTCAGGTCATGATCCCAGGGTCCTCAGGACTGGGTCTCGCATCAGGACCCTTGCTGAGCAGGGAGCCTGTTTCTCCCTCTGCCTGATGCTCCCCTTGTTTGTACTCTCATTCTCTCTCTCTCTCTCTCTCTATCTCTTTCTGATAATTTTTTGAAAAAATAAATCAATTCCAGTTAGTTAACAACCAGTGTGATAGTTTCAGGAGCAGAATTTATTTATTTATTTTTTTTAAGATTTTATTTATTTATTTGACAGAGATCACAAGTAGGCAGGGGGGCAGGCAGAGAGGGAGAGGAGGAAGCAGGCTCCCTGACAAGCAGAGAGCCCAATGCGGGACTCGATCCCAGGACCCTGGGATCATGACCTGAGCCAAAGGCAGAGGCTTTAACCCACTGAGCCACCCAGGCACCCTCAGGAATAGAATTTAGTGATTCATCACTTAAATTCAACACCCATTGAAAGCAAGCTTTAATTATTTTTTTTAATTGAGATATAGTTGACATAATATTACATTAGTTTCAGGTGTATAATAAAGTGATTTGGCATTTTTTAAAAGTTTTGTTTTGTTTTATTTGAGAGAGGGAGAGAGAGAGAGAGAGAGTGCACAAGCAGGGAGAGGGACAGAAGGAGAAGCAGACTCCTTGCTGAGCAGGGAGTCCAACAATGGGACACTTGGTCCCAGGACCCTGGGATCATGACCTGAAGTGAAGGCAGACACTTAAATGATTGAGCCACCCAGGTGCCCTATGATTTGACATTTCTATGCATTACAAAATGCTCACTGGGGTAAGTGTAGTTATCATCTGTCACCACACAAAGTTATAATATTACTGGCCATAGTCTTTATGCTGTACTTTTCATCCCCATGATTTATTTATTTTATTAGTGGAAGTTTGTACTCTTAATCCCCTTCACCTATATTGCCTATTCCCCCACCTCCCTCACCTCTGGCAATCAGCTTGGCTTCAGCTGCATGAATCCATTATCTTCACCACCACATTATACAAACAGAAGTTAAGTAATTAAGTAAGCTATAAGGAAATGATACCAGAAATTTATTAGATAATTAGGAATTTTTTTTATTCTAAAAATCAAAAAGGGGCTAACCAGTCAAGCCAATGAAAAGACCGATGGCTTAAAACTAATAAAAGGGACATTATTGGATTAAAATATAAAATTATACTTTTTAAGACTTAAAAAAACATACTTTAAGCAGTTGTTTCCATTTAAATACATATATTTGTCCAATACATTTTCCCAGTATTTGTTACTTTTCAAATATAGAACTGAAGGTAAAAATGGATTTAAAATGCAATTGCATAAAGTCTATTAAAAAGAAAGCGATGATTATACAGTTTTTTTAGATTTTTTCAACTTAGTTTATGATTATGAGGACAGAGCTGTGTTTTTGCTTTGGGAAAGTCTTAGAAGATTTCTTTAATTATGTAGCATCCATTTAAAACTAGCTATTTTTTTTTTGAAATATCAGACATTTAGATTGAGATCTATCATATATGTTAAAACTGTATTTTTCCTGCTCTTTACCAAATGATATGTTATCAAATATATTTTCCTTGAGTCTGTACTAAATACAGTTGTTTCCTCAGTAAATATGGTGGTTGAATAGTTCACAGAACAATTCTTGTCACAGCTTCTGGTCAATATGATCTGTGGGGTTCATCTGCATGAAAGTGTGATTAATGAAAGACTGGAAATTCTGTTTTTTTTTTCTTTTATCATACCACTCTGTAGTCCGTTTGACTAGAAATTAAGGCTGGAATATTTCTTGTAACTACTAAATGTGCAGACATAGATGGAATTTACTTGTCACATTAAAATTTCCTACTGAAAGGATAGCTGCAATTATTTTGACCTTTTTTATCAAGATATCTGGTATATCAGAGTAATTTTCCCATCTAGCCTACCACAGAGTAGAGGCCCACCAAACCTTCCCTGGCAGCTGAGAACTTATTTCCATGGAATGTTCTGGTCTGGGAAGGAGATTTCCATAATTTCTGTTTATTTGGCAGGGCAACAGGACACAGAATGAAGGTTTCTAGCTTCTCCATCCAGCAAAGGATACGTTCAGATATATTCAATACATGCTTAATTCTCATAAACCTACTAGTATAATTGAACAAAATGCCTCATGCCTGTTTTTTGAACACTATTTAGGTAGAGAAAAGAAAGTTTAAATTAAGGTCTAAATCCAGCTTTTTTTTTAAAGGACATATAGTTTCTCCTATAAAGAACCAGAATTTGGCCCTAAAATTTTTTGTTTTGTTTTGTTGTTGTAGTTGTTGTTGTTTGTGTTTTTTGTTTTGTTTTGTTTTGTTTTTAGAGAAAGTGGGAGGGAGAGAGAGTGCATGTGTACAGGGTGAGAGGGGCAGTGGGAGAAGGAGAGAGAGAATCTTAAGCAGGTTCCATGTCCATTGTGGAGCCTGATATAGAGCTCAATCCCACAACACTATGATCATGCCCTGAGCTGAAATCAAGAGTCAGACACTTAACAGACTGAGTCACCCAGGAGCACGGAAAATTTGCTCTTTAAATGAGAATAAGATAGTTGAAAAAAAAAAACAGTTGAATTTGTAGACTTTACATAAATTAAATTAAGCTATTGCATACTAATGAATGCATACTTTCACCAACCATACTACTTTATTTTGAAGGAGAGAAAAAGAAGTCAACACCAAACTTGAATTATAGAAGGTATTATACCTTAGCTTAAGAAAGAAAATAGGGGGGCTGCCTGGGTGGCTCAGTGGGTTAAGCCTCTGCCTTCAGCTGAGGTCATGATCTCAGGGTCCTGGGATCGAGTCCCACATCAGGCTCTCTTCTAGGCAGAGAGCCTGCTTCCTCCTCTCTCTCTCTCCCTCTATCTCTCTACTTGTGATCTCTCTCTGTCAAATAAATAAAAAAAAGGAAAAGAAAAGAAAGAAAATAGGGGCACATGGGTGGCTCAGTAGGTTAAAGCCTCTGCCTTTGGCTCAGGTCATGATCCCAGAGTCCTGGGATTGAGCCCCACATCAGGATCTCTGCTCCGTGGGGAGCCTGCTCCCTCCTTTCTCTCTGCCTATCTATCTGCCCACTTGTGATCTCTGTCTGTCAAACAAATAAATAAAATATTTTAAAAAAAAGAAAGAAAGAAAATAATCACAGTTCCATAATTATAAAACATAGAGGCCAGACACTGCTTAGCAGATAGAATAGAAAAAAAAAAAGTTGAAAACGTCACAATATTAAAAATATTTTAGAGGTGCCTGGCTGGTTCAGTTGGTAGAGCATGCAATTCTTGATTTTGGAGTTGTGCGTTTGAGTCCCATGTTGAGTGTAGAAATTACTTTAAAAATTTTTTTTAAAAAATATTTTAAATTTATTTTTATGCATTATGAAATTTACCCTTTGGGGTACAATTCCATGAATTCTGACATATGCATAAAGTCATGCAATCACCAGCAGAATCAGAATAGTTCTCTTATTCCCTCCGAAATTTTCTAGTTCTGCCTCTGTGTAGATTAGTTTTTATAATTAAAATTTCAGCTCACAGATATTCTTCTTAACTACTATTATTGCATAGTTACTTGCTGGATTCTTTCAACCTTTTGCTGAATAAGAATTTAGTTTAGTTATTTGTTTGTTTTTTTTCACAGAAACCCAAAAGGATAAGGGTATGTATGTCAGGTCAGAAGTGCCTCATCTGAGCTCAGAATTGCACAAAATATTCTGGGGACTACAGTAAGAGAAGATAAAAATAGTACATAAGAAGGGAGGTCATAGGAATGTGAAACTTTATAACAATATGAGAGTTTATATAACGAAATGTTTAATTGTGAGTTTCACATTATGAAAGGGATTCTTTCTCTAAAATGCATACATGTATATCTTTGAGAAGAGGCTCTAGTGTTTTTATCAGGTTATCAAGATGAGTAAAGTGGAAGGTCTATAGATGTTTTAGAAAGGAAATAAGAATAGAGAGCTGGGGTGGAAATAATTGGTAAATCTTATAATCCAATAAGCAAAAGGAAGATCAAAACTTCACATAGCACTTTAAGCTTTCATATTCAAGACCAAGAAGCATTTGGGGAAGATTCCTGAGTAAAGTAATGAGATAAAAGATACTGTGAGGAAAAGTAGTACATCAGAATTTACTATGTACTATGAATGTACTATGCAGAATGGATTGAAAAAAAGACTGAAGGTAAGAAATTATTTTTAGGTCTAAAGGGACAAAGGGTCAATTGAAAGGTATGAGTTATATAAGTGTGGAGGGAAATCTAAGAAACATTATTAAATGAAAAACTGATAGGATTTGTTGGGAAACATTATGATTAGGATTTTTATAATCAATCACTCATTTATTTATTTTTAAGATTTTATTTTTATTTATTTATTAGAGTGAGAGCGTGTGTGTGAACCAGGAGAGGGAGAGAGACAAGCAGACTCCACACTGAGCATGGTAGCTGATGTGGGCTCCATCCCAGGACCCCAAGTCCATGACCTGAGCCAAAATCCAGAGTCAGACAGTCAACTGACTGAGCCACCCAGGTGCCCCTAAAATCAATCACTCATTTAATAAGTATTTACTGAGCTGAACTATTAGGTTCTTGGCACTTATAAGGAACAGATATAAGAGCAATAAACAAAACAGACAAGGGAGGTCCCTTCCTCTATGGAGTTTATAATCTAATGAGGAGAAGCAGGCAATAAATAAGGAAACAAATTAACAAATAGATGAAATAATTTCAGATATTAATTAATTGATAAAACTTATCAGTTATCAAAGTGAAAATGACTTCCAAATTTAAATGGGACAAATGCAAGAGAACTAAATAAGTGTTAATTAATGGAGTAGGCTTTAAAAAAAATTTCTCATTTAATGAAAAGATGTTGCTAACAATCACATGGGACCACTGGCAAAAGCAAGACATTGTAAATGAAGGCAGACCTTCTGGATGTAAGAGTGTGTGTTGAGGGGGTATATCTGAGAAGGAAAAGATGGTGAAAGAAGGAAAAGAGAGTAAAGATGATGAGTTATGTTTAAATAAATTGAGCTAGAAGTCCTCTGTTTGGGGAAGAAATCAACCCATGGGTATGATAGCCAAAAGTACAATCTGAACAAAGAAAAAAAAGAAACTACCTCAGCACAACAAAACAAGATGACAAATTTAGAAAATGCTATCTTTACACATGAAGAAGTTTTTGTTTATGATAAACATATGAATAGTCATGTTTATCATAAACAAAAACTTCTTCATGTGTAAAGATAGCATACTGTGAATACTGACTATTCACAATAAGGAATGAACAATTGGTAAATTAATGCACTGTGCTTCTCTTTTGTTTTCTACTGCCATGGTCAACTGTTAATATAAGTTCTTTGTCATTACAGAGCTGATACTGAAATATATATACACATACACATGTTTACATACAAGTTTTGTTATCCCTACTAGATTACAATCTGAAGGGCAGGCCCCACATTGGATTTATGTTTGTTTCCATCAGAATACCAGAATGCCTTACACATTGTGAATATTCAAAAAATATTTTTAGTTTAAGGCCTGTTCAAGGCAGAAGACCTTATTTAAACCATGATGCATCATCACTTTGATGGTTTTCCTCTCATGAGAAATACTAACTGGATTTATTCTTTTGGCACTGTAACCACTGCAAAATTATTTACTACTAGTATTGTCAACTTTCAATCAAAGCCTGTTTTGATCCAATTCTAAATAAGAAGAAAAGGAACTTGAGAAAAACAGAGTATATGGATTTTCAGGCTCAAAACTAAGCCAGAAAAGAGGCAGGCAAAGAGATAAAGAAGGTAAAAATGCTTTGCTAGTATTTCTAACTCCTTCCAGGTTTTTATCTTCTTCTCCCCAACATCTAAAATGTCTTCTATTTATGGACATTATTGTTTATTTATTTATTTATTTATTTATTACTGTTTATGGACTCTTTCTTAAAGCTGTTAACCAAATACTTAACATATGAGCCACTAGAAGACCTATTTAGAATTAACTAAGGTTAAAAGATGACTATGTATGTACAACTGGTTTTTACTCTGCCTGTATAGTTTGAGAAGGTAGACAATTCAAAAATGAAAAAAAAATACACCTTGAGGCAAAAAGCATGAAATTAAATGCTGTATAGAGGCATAATATCACAAGGTTCACAAAAGATGAGTCTCAATTAAAATCTTCATGGAAATGTGCCCTGTTGATCAACATTTTAAAGTTTAACATTATTATTTGACTACTTCCTTACAAATGGTCATCAGAGATACCTACATGAACATAGTCCTAAATAACATGACCTCTCTGGTCCTATAATTTATAAGTGTCCTTCTACCACTCCTTTTTCTTTTCCTTTCTTTTCCACCTTTTTTTTTTTTTTTGGTCTGTATTCTATAAAGAGTTCTAAGGAGTATCTAAGGATAGGAAAGGCACATATGTTAGATACAAGGATTTTAGAAGTTGGGATGGAAAATCAATCTTGGATAGATAAAATGATTCTAGAAAAAAAACAGGACTAAATGAATTAAGATACAAAATGCTGAAAACAATGTCTGACACACAGTAAGCATTTAACTAATGTTAGTTGTTGTTATTACTGATATTATTATTTCCATAGGTGAGGGAGGCAGTACTGATGTATTGGTAATATTACTGAACTTTGACTTAAAAAATGAGGCTCAAAATTTGTCTATTCTACCTCCTAGATATGTGATTATAAACAAGTCACTTAAATTTTCTGGGCCTCAGTTTCTTAATGTCCAAAAGAGTGACATGAGTACTTATGCTTATAAATTATTGGAAGTATTAATGTGAAATATGATGTTACAAGTGAAAAGACTTCGTAAATATAATAAATAATGATTTAATTCAATAAAATTTCTTAACTTTTCTCTCACTAACATAGTCTCACTTGAGTCTATTTAATTCCCATGGTCCCAAGTCCCCAGGCTGTGTCTGCTTTCTTACTGAGGGTTCCCTGGTACTTCAAAACCTTATCAGGATTTCTTTGCACTGTTATTCTATTCTATTCTATTCTCTCTTACACACCCACCCACACGTGCACATACACACACATACCACAAAACTTACTGAATTTCAGATTAGTTTTTCTTTTTCTCCTAGAAACCTATGTATTATATCTCAAATGGTTCCCTGGACCTAGATTAATTCCAAACACTGCCACTTCTTTTAGAAAGTCATTATTCATTCTCCAAGCCATGTAATTTTCATCACTTTAAGAAAGACTTGGTTTGGTCTCCCCAGCTCCTCAGCTCCTTAACCTTAGTTACATATAGCTACTTGATTCTTTTTGATATTGCCTCTGATGCTCAAAATGTAGACTCTTGAGTCACGTTCTTACAGATCATAATTCAGTAGAGCATCCGTGAATGGCATTTTGAACAAGCATCTTGTGAGATTTCTGATGCACATGGTCCCCATATTACACCATGAGAAACAATGAAATGTTTATAGAGCACCTAACATTGAGTTGTTCACCAGTCCCCTTGTCATATCTTTGCTCTTACTGTTGCCTCTCTCAGGAATGTTTTTTCCAACACTAATAGTAAAAATTTTGCTTATTTTTTGAGGTTTGGCTCAAATGTAGCCTTCCAGTCTACTTCTCTCACACCTAACACATGTGTTCTTTTCTTCTGAATAAAATATGGAACATTATCAGCACTGGGATACAAGTATTGAGTGATCATAGGGTCTCTGGGCTTTACAAACTGAAGTTTTATATCTAAGTCTGTGTCCTTGAGTTAAGTTTGCTATAAGGCCTGTAAACTGGGTAAACTAACTCAAAAGTTTACAGAACTTGGCATCAAATTGGTTTAAGGTAGTAACCCAAACCACATAGAAACTGGAAAGGAAGACTGGCAGCTATGTCAGAACCAATCATTGAGAATGAGAAGTAAACAAAAAACAATTGTTATCTAGAACAATGTGCAAGTTCTGTAAGGAGTAGTTAAGTGATACCACTCCAATAGTCTCAGGGGAAAAGATGATTGGTTACACAACTACCCAAATCAGTTTATACAGTTGGGATTAGCTATATAGTAACAAGGAGGAAATAAGGGAGGGAGGGAGCTAACAGCAGAGTTGGCAGTGACACATGAGAAGAGTAGAAACCTTAGGGATAGTTAATAAGTGGCAAAATAGGGATTTAAAACCAGATCAACCTAATTTCACTATACTAGTGGATTTTCAGACCTTAGTATGACTTGGAATATAGTTCAGGAAATCTTGACATGGGCTCAGAAATCTGCATTAAAAACAAACAAACAAACAAACAACAACAACAACAACAAAACACCTTTCTAGGTGCAGTTGGGCAGTCTGTAGGTCATATGTGAGAAACAGTGAACTACTGTTTATCAGTTTGCTTGAAGTATTATTTCTTTTCTTCTCCTTATAGCCACATCAGCCTTTCAGAGATACCAAGCTACCTAGCAAGCCCAAGCATTAAAAAGATAAATTCACTGACCTCTTTCCTATTTTCCCCATCTTTGCAAGGTCTGGGTTCTCAAAATTAGACTTCTTTAAATTTCTCAAAATATAAAAGCAACTAACTTTCTGAGACAGCTTGGTAGTGGTCTCTGCCAGACACATTAGATCCTGAGCCTTTAAGCTCATAAATGCATGTTTTCTTCGTTAAAATTAAATATCATCATCATCATTGTCATCATCATCATCATCATCATAAAAGCACCTTACATCTTATCAAGTCATCATCATCATCATAAAGATACCTTACATCTTATCAAGTACCCACTATACACTAGGCACACTATAAAGCATATCACATTCTCTCTTAATTTTTAAAAGAAAACTGTAAGGTTGATAGTATTATCTTTATTTGACAGAAACCAGAAACTTTATTTGACAGAGCTTTTGAGGGGGAAAAGTTAAGTAACCTACTCCAGATAACCAACAGTAAATGGTGGTTGAAACCACTACATGGAATTAGAACCCATACATCTGAATCTAAACCCTGTGCTCTCAATTAATCAACTCTATAGTCTGCAGAAACTCAGATATTTCATGACTATTTACCAGCTCATAATTATCTGCACTAACTACTGGCATAAGTTAAAGACATTACCAAAAATTTTTAAAAGAAGACAAAAGGACTTATAATCCTTCATGCCTTCATGGTATTACCTATCCTACCTATCCTATTACCAAGTTCATACAGTTGTGATCAAGTATTTGCATGCGTCAAGATCCTGAGAGGTTTAATGATTTTAGAGGGAGACAGAATTGGGAAAAAAAAAAAAAAGGATGAATAACTCCAGTCAAGTTGCATCTAAGAACTTTTAATTTCCATAATGTCTAATGTTATGTTACATAATCACACATCCTGTCACAACAGAAGAAAATTTTTTCCATGTTATAGGAAAAATACTCAACAAAGAACATTTTGTCATAACACAGGTCATTAAACAGTGTAATCAACAAATCACATCTACTGTCTTTGAACACAAAATAATCAACAACAAGTAAAGTCAATCAAAGATGAAATAATCTCTTCAATGTTGGTCTAGAAACAGCATAAGTTTTCTCAACAGGATATTCAAAACATATTGGGGTAATTAAGATGGGCCTGCCAAATGAGGAAGTGCAAAAGCAAACCAGTGTTATAATTTCTGTGGAGGCCAAGCTTACAAGTTCAAATTCGCTCTCTTTACCAAGATTAACAGTAGCTGGATTTTGTAATTCTCATTAGAATAATGCTAAGGTAAAATCCAGAGTATGGATCCTGGTTATCCAGATTTACTGGCTGTAAGACCTCAGCCAAGTTATTAAATACATTGAGACATTATTTTCTTATATGTAAAATGGCTATAATACAGATGTATTATTGTATGTATGTATGAATATCTATCTATCTATATATATATTCATAAGGATGCAAGGAATAATGAAAGGATAAATAATAGCTTTGAGCCTGGCACCCCCAAAACACCCAATAAATAGAAAGTCTTTCCACATCCTCCTCCTCCTTTTCTTTCTTTCTTTTTTTTTTTTCCTTCAAGATTTATTTAAGTCCAAGGTAGTTAAGATATAGTGTAGTATTAATTTTAGGGGTAGAATTCAGTGATTCATCACTTGCATATAACACCCAGTGCTTACTACAAGTGTCCTCCTTAATACCCATCACCCATTTACCCCATCTGCCACCTACCTCCACTCCAATAACCCTCAGTTTGTTGACTATGGTTAAAAGTCTCTTATGGTTTGCCTCCCTGTTTTTTTCCTTATCTTATTTTTCCTTCCCTTCTCCTATGTTCATCTGTTTGATTCTTAAATTCCACATATGAATAAAATCATCTAGTATTTGTCTTTCTCTAACTTATTTTATTTAGCATAATACACTCTAGTTCCATCCACATGAATACAAATACCAAGATTTCATTCTCTTTGATGGCTAATATTCCATTGTATATATATACCACCTTTTCTTTATCCATTTATCTGCTGATGGAGATTTGGGCTCTTTCCATATTTTGGCTATTATGGATAGTGCTGCTGGATGCATGTGACCCTTAGACACATTTTTGTATGCTTTGGATAAATACCTACTAGTGCAATTGCTGGACCTCGGCTACTTCTATTTTTAACGTTTTAAGGAACCTCCCAACTGTTTCCCAAAGTGGTTGCATCAGTTTACATACCCACCAACACTGCAAAGGCATTCCCTTTTCTCCACATCCTCGTCAATATTTGTGGTTTCTTGAACTGTTAATTTTAGTGATTCTGACCAGTGTGAGGTGTTATCTCATTCTGGTTTTGATTTGTATTTCCCTGATGAATGATGCTGAGCATTTTTTCATGTGTCTGTTGGCCATTTGTATGTCTTCTTTGGAGAAATGTCTGTTCATGTCTTCTGCCCATTTCTTAACTGGATTTTTTTTAGGGGGGTGTTGAGTTTGATAAGTTCTTTATAGATTTTGGATACTAGCGCTTTATCTGATATAACATTTGCAAATATATTCTCTCATTCTTTTGGTTGTCTTTAAGTTTTGTTGACTGTTTCCTTTGTTGTACATAAACTTTTTATCTTAATGAAGTCCCAATTGTTCTTTTTGCTTTTGTTTCCCTTGCCTCTGGAGATGTTTCTAGCAAGAAGTTGCTGCGACTGTAGATGGAAGAAGTTGTTGCCTGTGTTCTCCTATAGGATTTTGATGGATTACTGTCTCACATTAGGTCTTTCATCCATTTTGAATTTATTTTTATGTATGGTGTTAGAAAGTGATCTAGATTCATTCTTCTCCAAGTTTTTCTCCAATTTTTCCAACACCATTTGTTGAAGAAACTTTTTTCCATTGGATATTCTTTCCTGCTTTGTCAAAGATTAGTTTACCATATAGCTGTGGGTCAATTTTTGGGTTCTCTATTCTGTTCCGTTCATCTATGTGCCAGAAACATACTGTCTTGATTACTACAACTTTGTAATACAGCTTGAAGTCTGGAATTGGAATACCTCCAGCTTTGATTTTCTTTTTCAACATTCTTCTGACTATTCAGGGTCTTTTCTGGTTCCATAGAAGTTTGAGAATTATTTGTTCTAGCTCTGTGAATAATGCTGCTGTTATTTTGATAGGGATTGCATGGAATGTGTAGATTGCTTTGGCTAGTATAGGCATTTTAACAATATTTTGTCTTTAAATCCATGAACATGGAATATTTTTCCATTTTGCATCTTGCTCTATTTATTTCATAGGTATTTTATACTTTTCAGATTACACATTTTTAACATCTTTGGTTAGGTTTATTCCTAGGTATCATTGTTTTTGGTGTAATTGTAAATGAGGTCAGTTCCTTGATTTCTCTTTTTGCTGTTTCATTATTGGTGTATTGAAATGCAATAGATTTCTGTTTGTTGATTTTATATCATGAAACTTTGCTCTATTCCTGTATTAATTCTAACATTTTTTTTTTTTTTGGTGGAGTTCTTCAGTTTTTATACATAGAGTATCATCCCATCTGTGAAGAGTGAAAGCTTGACTTCTTCCTCACTGATTTGGATTTTTTTCTTTAATTTCTTTTTGTTGTCTGATCCAGATGCTGGTTCGTCCAGTACAATATTGAACAACAATGGTGAGAGTAAACATTCCGGTTTTGTTTCTGAACCTAGAGGAAAAGCTCTCATTGAGGATATTAGCTGTGGGTCTTTTGTATATGGCCTTTATGATGTTGAGGTACGTTCCATCCAAACCTACTTTCTTTTTTTTTTTTTTTAATAAGATTTAATTTATTTGTCAGAGAGAGAGAGAGAGTGCACAAGTAGGGGAAGCAGCAGGCAGAGGGAGAAGCAGGCCCCCAGCCAAGCAAGGATCCTTATGCAGGACTCAATCTCAGGACACTGGGATTATGACCTGAGTTAAGGCAGAGGCTTAACCAACTGAGCCACCCAGGTGCTGCTTCACTAGGATGTTCTTAAGCCTCCATGTATTTGTGCTTTTTCCAATATTTTTCTTATGTTTGACTTCAAATTTCATAGTGTTTTGGTTATTCCTTCCCTCAGATCAGATCTCTATAGTTTCTCCTTGCCTGCAGTAGGGAGTATTTGGACTTTTACTACAGTCTGGCAAGTTTTACCTAAGTATGTTTTGGTCTACTTGTTAAAAGAGGCTTGATCCAGGGGCCCCTGGTGGCATCCCTATCCCTACTTTCTTGAGGGTTTTTATCAAGGATGCTATATTTTATCAAATGCTTTTTCTGCATCTATTGAGAGGATCATATGGTTCTTATCCTTTCTCTTATTAATGTGATGTATCACATTGATTGATTTACACATAGTGAGCCACCCCTACAGCACAGGAATAAATCCCACTTAGTTGTGGTGAATAATCCTTTTAATGTACTGCTGGATTCAATTAGCTAGTATCATGTTGAAAATTTTTGATCCATGTCCATCAGGGATATTGGTCTGTAACTTTTTTTTTAAACAATCTAGATTGGAATTTTGGTTTTGGCCTTTACTAGGTGTGCAACATTTTTTTAATTTAATTTTATTTTTTCAGTGTTCCAAGATCCATTGTTTATGCCACACCCAATGCTCCATGCAATAAATGTAATTCTTTTTATTGGGGCCTTTGTCTGGTTTTGGAATCAAGATAATGCTGGCCTTACAGAATGAGTTTGGAAGTTTTCCTTCCATTTCAATTTTTTGGAACAGTTTCAGAAAAATAGGTATTAAGTATTTTTTAAATGTTTTGTGAAATAAAATGGGCAGCCGTCTGGTCCCAGACTCTTGTTTGTTGAGAGTTTTTTTTTTTAAGTGTTTTTTTTAAAGACTTTATTTGTTTATTTGACAGATAGAGATCACAAGTTGGCAGGCAGAGAGGCAGGCAGGAGGAAGCAGGCTCCCTGCTGAGCAGAGAGTCTGATGTGGGGCTCGATCCCAGGACCCTGGGATCTGACTCGAGCTAAAGGCAGAGGCTTTAACCCACTGAGCCACCCAGGTGCCCCTGTTGGGAGATTTTTGGTTACCAATTCAATTTCCTTGTTGACTATGAGTCTGTTCAGATTTTTTTTTTATTTCTTCCTGATTTAGTTTTGGTGGTTTATGTTTCTAGGGATTTATCTATTTCTTCCAGATTGCCTAATTGGTTGGCATACAATTGCTCCTAATATTCTCTTATAATTGTTTCTTTTTTCTGTGGTGTTGGTTGTAATATCTCCTCTTTCATTCATTGTTTTATTTATTTGAGTCCTTTCTCTTTTCTTTTTGATAAGCCTGTTTGGGAGTTATCAGATCTATAAATTATTTCAAAGAACTTGCTGCTAGTTTTGTTGATCTGTTCTACTGTTTTATATTTTTTTTAATTCTATATCATTGGCTTCTGCTCTAATCTTTATTATTTTTCTCCTCCTGCTGGACTTAGGCTTTATTTGCTCTTCTTTTCCCAGCTTCTACAGGGGTAAGGTTAGGTTGTGTTTTTGAGAATTTTCTTGATGATTGAAGAAGGTTTGTATTGCTATATACTTCCCTCTTAGAACCACCTTTGCTACATCCCAAAAGTTTTGGACTGTCATGTTTCCATTTTCATTTGCTCCCATGTATATTTTGACTTCTTTAATTTCCTGAGTAACCCATTCATTTTTTAGTAGGATATTCTTTAACCTCCATGTATTTGTGTTATTTCCATTTTTTTTTTCTTGTGGTTGACTTCAAGTTTCACAGCATTGTGGTCTGAAAATATTCATGGTATGGCCTCAGTCTTTTCGTAGTTGTTGAGGTCTGATTTGTGAGCCAGTATGTGATCTATTCTGGAGAATACTCCATGTGCACCCAAAAAGAATGTGTATTCTCCTGGTTTAGGATGAAATGCTCTGAATACATCTATTAAGTCCATCTGGCCCACTGTGTCATTCAAAGCCCTTGTTTCCTTGTTGATCTTCTGTTTAGATGATCTGTCCATTGCTGTGAGTAGGGTGTTAAAGTCCCTACTGTTATTGTATTATTATCAATGAATTTCTATATGTTTATTATTAATTGATTAATATATTGTTAGATCTTCATGTTCAATAAATCCCTTTATTATGATAGAATGTCCTTCATCTCTTCTTACATTCTTTGGTTTAAAATCTATTTTGTCTGATATAAGGATGGCTATTTTAGCTTTGTTTTGATGTCTGTTACCATGATAAATGGTTCTCCACCCCCTCACTTTCAATCTGGAGGTGTCTTTGGGTCTAAAATGGGTCTCTTGTAAGCAACATATGGATTTTTTTAATCCATTCAGACACCTTATTTCTTTTGATTGGAGCGTTTAGTCCATTTATATTCAGTGTGATTATCAGTAGATATGAATTTATTGTCATTGTATTATCTGTAAAGTCACTGTTCCTATAGATTGTCTGTGTTCCTTTCTACTTTTTGTTGCTTTTGGTCTCTCTTTCCCTCTCAAAGTGTCTCCTTTAATGTTTCCTGAAGAGCTGGTTTAATGTTCATGAACTCCTTTAGTTTTTGCTTGTGTTGGAAACTATCTTTCCTATTCCAAATGACAGCCTTGCTGGATAAAGTATTCTTGCCTGCATATTTTTTCCCATTTCACACTCTCTTCTGGCCCACAAAGTTTCAGTGAAAAACTCTGCTGCTAACCTTATGTGTCCACCCTTGTGGGTTAAGGAACTCTTGTCCCTAGCTGCTTTCAGAATTCTCTATCACTGTATTTTGTGAGTTGAACTATGATATGTCTTTTTGTTGACCTGGTTTTATTGATTTTGAGGGAAATTCTCTGTGCCTCTTGGACTTGAGTGCCTTTTTCCTTCCCCAGACTAGAGAAGTTCACAGCTATAGTTTGTTCAGATAAATCTTCTACCCTTCTAACCCACTCTTCTTTTGGGACTCCTATGATATAGATATTACTAGTTTTATGGAATCACTGAGTTCCCTAAGTCTACTTTGATGATCTAATAGTTTTCTTCCCCTCTTATTTTCAGCCTTATTATTTTCCACAATTTTTTTCTTTTTCTTATACCACCTGTACTCTCCTTGGTGTCTTCAATCTTCATTGTGGTTATATCCAGTCAGTTTTGCATCTCAGTTACAGCACTTTTTTTTTTTTTTTCAGTCACCTTAGCTTTTAGGTCTTTTATCTCTGCAGCAAGGGTTTCTCTGCTATATTCTATGATTTTTTGTTTGTTTGTTTGTTTTATTTGTTTTTTCCCAAGCTCAGCTAGTAGTCTTATAATTATTGTTCTAAATTCCTGTTCAGATATATTGCTTATATCTCTTTTGAGCAAGTTTCTGATTATGATTTCTTCTTGACCCCCCCCCCCCCACTGCTGGGGAGAATTCCTCCTTTCTGTCATTTTGGCTAAGTTTCTGTCTTTTGTGTGTTTTGAAATCTTGTTATGTTTCCTGTACCTGATAGTAATACTATATTAAAAAGGGGTCATACACTGTCCAGGACCTGGCACTTCAGGAAGTGTTTCTCGTGTACGCTGTGTGCACCTTACTGGTACATTTTAGTTGTTCTTTCCCATTGCTTATTCCTCTGCAGAGTTCCTCTTTGCTTGCAGTGAGGAGTGTTTGCGCCTTTAACTAGGTTTTCTTTGATTTGTCTGTTAACATAAGCATGGAAAAAAGGGGGGAAAAAGGCAAAAAAAAAAAAAATCCTGACCAAAAATGCATAAACAAAAACAAAAACAAAAACAAAAGAACAAAGGAAAAGGAACAACAACAAAAAAGACAATAAAAAAACTATACTATATAAGCTTGATTCCAAAGAAAAAGAAAGGTTTAAAAAAAAAAAGACAGGAAGGAAAAGAAAAGCAAAAAGAAGCCTCATTAAAAAAAAAAAAAAAAGTAAGGGAAAAAAAAAACTAAAAACACAAAAAAGCCATAAGCCTGACTCCAAAGAAAAGGAAAAAAAAAAAAAAAAGTAAAGCCTTGTCCTATTTCCATCAGCACTTCAGGTGATGCTTTGAGCCACTCTATGATCATTAGACTTGGTGCATGTGGAGTGCTGCCTATGCTGGTCTTCTCAGGGAGAGGCCTATTTCAGTGGCTCAGAGTCAGACTTACCCTAGTAAACATGCACTTGCCACACACAGCAGGGTGGGGTTTGGTATAAGCAACTCTCTCCTCCACTGGCGGCCACCGTGTTGCTTTCTGAAGTTGACCATGTGATTGGTAATGGGAAAATGGGAGCACCACACTGTCTCCTCCCTGGACAGGGTATCTCATAACCCTCCACTGTTTAGGAAGCTCTCACAGAATAGTGAAGACCTTCAGTGCACCTGCTGCCACAGCTCTCCTGCTTTTTATGTTTGGTGCATGGCTGGGATTCAAAATTCCAAATCTTAAAGGAACCGCACCAAAAGGACCTGTCCCCTCTTTTGGAGTACAGTCTTGTTGCAGCACTCTGTCTAATGTTATTTGTCCTAACTGCACAGTGCACAGAATCTATGGTATAGTGCAGTGAAAAGCAGTGACCAGATTACCCACCCTTTGTGCATGCCTCTGACCCCTGCGGATGAAAGACTGTTTGAGGGTGCCTATAGGGTTTTGTCCTTGGAGAGACAATATACCTTCCTTCAAATGTACTCCAGGAAGGGGAACGTTTTCTCCCAGTGTGACCTAGGAGATCCCTACACCACGTTTGCACTCTGGGTCCAGCACCATCCTTCTCCCCAGGAATACACACCACAGCTTTGCTATGATGAAAGTTGTACCCTTCCCAACCTCAGAGTTTGAGCACCACCAGCTGATGCAAAAAACCTGCAACATTCAGACCCCCTTGCTCATCAGTCTGTGATGCAGAGAAATTTTCATCTTGTGCGCACCCAGTGCTGCACTCCCTTGACCCCTCTATCTCTCCCTTTTCTCTCTTCCTGGAAAAGTTCCCTCCCCTCAGTGGCGCCATAGTATTTCTCTCCTCCAATTCACTTCCAAGCATCTTGCATCTGCCACACTGTCTCCCTCAAACTGTGGAGTTCCTTATCCCAGTCCTTAGATCGAGTTCCTAGGTGTTCGATGTGATCTGACCTCAATATAGCTGTGTTTGAGGGATGAGGAAAGGCCAACGTCCCCCTGCTTCTCTGCCATCGTAACTTTTCCATGGCCTCCTCCTTTTCTTCTACTCAATCTTCAAACTCAAGCCAAAGTTCTACCTTTCATATAATATATTTACATACATTATATATGTGTGATTATATATATATATATGTATTTTTTAAAGATTTTATTTATTTATTTGACAGACAGAGATCACAAGTAGGCAGAGAGGCAGGCAGAGAGAGAGGAGGGGAAGCAGGCTCCCTGCTAAGCAGAGAGCCTGATACGGGGCTCTGTCCCAGGACCCCGGGATCATGACCTGAGCCAAAGGCAGAGGCTTTAACCCACGGAGCCACCCAGGCGCCCTT
>NW_022631108.1:3456974-3523426 GCF_010015895.1 Lontra canadensis | reverse complement strand
TCTGCCTTTTATATTTTATATAAATAATATATAAATATATAAATATAAATAGGCTTTATATTTTATATAAATAGGCTTTATATTTTACATAAAATTAAATATATTTTATATGTAATAAAATTTGTAATAAATATATGTAATAATATATTACATAATATTACATAATATTACATAATAAAATATGTAATATTTTATTACATATAAAATATATTTTAAGTGAACTGATTTTCCTTATTTAATCTGAATTCTTACACAGTCGTTTCTGATCTGTGGTCAAGAGATCACTGTGAAGAGGGAAGAACAGAGTTATTACTGTAAATGACTTAAAAAGCTCTGAGTACGGGAAGCATTTTCTAGAGATTTAAAGAATAAGTCTTGAACTGAAATGTATGACTATGTTTTCTAATATGTATAGAAACTGTTGTGTAAATTAAAATACAAATTCATTTCATTGTTTCTCAGCCTTTTGGCTAAGATCAAGTGTAAAGAACAAATTCATTTCAAAGTATTACCAAATTTATGGTAGTTTTTCTTATTATTTATTAATCAATACATAGTAAAAATTCAAATACTATCAGGGTATATTTCCATATTTATATTCTGAAAAGCTATATCCCATTATCTCAAGTAGCTCTATAGTTTTATGATGTTCTCCAGTTGTTTAGAACAGACCTGGACTAGGGTGAAGGAAGTGAGGCCTTCACCTAGAGTACAATTTTAAGGGGCGCCAAAAACCCCAGTAATCAAGATAAATAATATTTTAAATAAATATTTAAAATAAAAATTAATACAAAAAATATATTATGAACAAAATATCAAAATTTTAAATAAAGACATGATCTGATAAGGCCAAATTTATGGTAAAGTGAGTTAGTGAATCAGACAAGTGCAGAGTCAGATACTAGTTCATAAGCATATTGAGAATTTGACCCTGTATGTCTAAAGAATAAGGAAATACTGGATCATTATTTCACAATATGAAAAGTGTTTTATTAAGTATTCAGTTAGATCTCTGAAAGGGTAAGCGAAATATGCCATGAGTGCTTTCCCAAAGCAGCTACCTTTAGCATGCAAAAACCAGAGCCAGCACAGGAGAGAGAATGAGAAGAGAAAGAGATGGATATGCATTTGAAAGTCTAAATTTAGTAATAAGAAAAACTGTTCTAGGTCAGTATCAATAGAGCAGTAAAAGTCTTTCTGTTCGAAAGGGCTGACAGCTAGTTTACACTTATTATCCATGGGACAGACAAATCATCTTTTTTATCAATATCATCATCATTATGATTGATTGAATACTTAGAGTATGCCAAGCATTAAATTGAGAGCTTCATCATGTTTAGTTATCACAGTGATTCTGTGATATATATGTAGTCATATTACCCCCATTTCATAAAATGAGCTTCAGAGGGGATTAAATAACTTATATAAAATGCTGTACCTAGTAAAGGATTTTATGGATAATATGAGTTCATCTATTTATATGTGTAATAATAAATAATAATTACAAAAACAATAATAATATCAAATGACATTGAACAATTACTGCTTTAAGCACTGTACTAATTATATTATCTCATTTAAACTTCATAACAGTCAAGTAAGGTAGGTTTATTATCTCTGTCTTACTGAGGCTTAGAGGTGTGTGCATATGAGTGTGTGTGTGCATATTTATTTGTAATAAATTTCTTTTTTTAAATTAACATATAATGTATTATTTGTTTCAGTGGTACAAGTCTGTGATTCACCAGTCTTATGTAATACCCACTGTTCATTACAATACATACCCTCCCCAGTGTCCATCACCCAGCCACCCCATCCCCTCCACCCCCGTTCCCTCCAGCAACCCTCAGTTTATAATTTCTAAGCACAAGATGGAGCCACTTCTGACTGGGGTGCCATGTTAGGAAACTAAAATTTAGATTTTTTTTTGTGTTCCTATAATGTTGTACTTGGCCAGAAACACAGTATACCCATTCAGTCAATCTCAAAATACCATGCCAAATCTGGGCCTTCTCACCCCAAACAATTTAGACTATGTGTCCCCAACCAACTAGATATTTTCTACTTTTCTCTTGTTCTTTATTCTTTATTCTGTAAAAGCTTCCTGCCTTCCACCCCATTTTGCAACTCTCTAAATGAAGACTTCCTCCTTCATGATGTGTTAAAGATAGTTTGTTTATATTACCTACATTCTTTAATCACTTTTTTTTTAAATACACACATACACATTAATAACATATGGACATACATATATAATATATTTAGCATTTACTATGTGCCAAGTATTATGCTAAATACCATACACATTATCCTAGTTAATTTAATTTGCTAGTTCCCAGAGAATATTGCTACTATAGCCTTGTACCCAAAGCTGCCACTTTTACAACTGGGGTCTTCTAATAGCTTGGCATTAGTGTTTACGTAGCTGAGTTTCATATATTATAAGGTTCGGAAAGGTTCTTCTATAGAGACATTATTGGTATCACTTATGAACACAAATAAATGTTAAACAAGAACCAAAGAATAGTACTGGAATTTAAATGTAAAACATTCACATTTTAATCTCAAAACTAGCATGCTAATGTGGTTTTTCTGACAGCTATATGTAATTTTTCTACATTAATAACCAATTTGCCAATTCTCTGATACCACATGTGTCTACCAATACAATTCTGACACTATTTGCAATTAGATAAGATCCCACATTTATAGAGGTCAGTCCTGGGATGATGCCAGCCACAAGTGGTGACCCCAAGAAGCCCATACTTCTAACTACAAATTCAAGGGTTTCCACACCCCTCCCCCAAGACCACTAGAACACTCAGGTCTAGGAAAAACAAAACAAAACAAAATAAAACACCTCTATTTACTATTTATTGTGAAGGATAGAAATAGGCAGCCAATAAAAAGATACATAGAGTGAGGTTTGGAAGAATCTGAAGTGTGTAAGGACCTATTTAGCAAGAGGCTTTCATTAAAGTTAAACTGTCCCTGCTTCTCTACCCCCAGGGGATTCACTTAAAAACAAGTCCTGGAGGGGTGCCTGGGTGGCTCAGTGGGTTAAAGCCTCTGCCTTCAGCTCAGGTCATGATCCCAACATCCTGGGATCGAGCCCTGGAGCGTCCTGGGATTGAGCCCTGTGTCGGTCTCTGCTCAGCAGGGAGCCTGCTTCTCCCCCTCTCTCTCTCTGCCTGCCTCTCTGCCTACTTGTGATCTCTGTCTGTCAAATAAATAAATAAAATCTTAAAAAAAAACCAAAAACAAACAAACAAAAAAAACAAGTCCTGGAAACCAGCTTCAGGTAACAAAAGCCCAGACATAAGGATGGGTCAGGCCAGGTGGAGACATCTGATCAGTAGGGGGCCCCCCACCCTTTGGAATCCTTTTGGCGCCAATCCTAATCAAGGTGTAATAGGCTGGTTCAAATGTCTACTAGAGTAAATTGTAACTCAATTGGTCACCTAGCATCACTGTGGAGTTTCCTGTGTGTGTTACAATCTCATTGGCCACCTGTGCGTGGCCAGGCCCAACCGCATGACCTTTGCCCTTAAAAGCTAGTCTGTGGGGGCACCTGGGTGGCTCAGTGGGTTAAGCCTCTGCCTTCAGCTCAGGTCATGATTTCAGGGTCCTGGGATCCAGTCCCACATCCGGCTCTCTGCTCCACAGGGAGCCTGCTTCCTCCTCTCTCTCTGCTTGCCTCTCTGCCCACTTGTGATCTCTCTCTGTCAAATAAATACAATCTTGAAAAAAAAAAAAAAGCTAGTCTGTGAAACAGAGAAGGGTCGCCCTCTCTTGTAAGAGGTGCGGTCCCAAAAGTTCGGTTAGATTCTTGATGCTTGGCGCGAAATAAAGCTTTGCTTGACCTTCGCTTTGTATCAGTCTCGCTCCTTTAATCACGGACCCATTATTGGGGCATAACAAGTGCAGGAACTTTTGTCCTTGTTGAATTAGGGTGCACCATTCTCCTGGAACATGGATATATTAAAAAACTTAGAAGTTCCCCAAATCCTGTCATTTTGGGGTTTTATGAAGATTTCATTATGTAGGCAAGATTGATTAAATTTCTGGCCACTGGTGATTGAACTCAACATCCAGTCCTTCTCCAAGTCCCAACCCCCTAATCGCTTGATTGTTTTTCTGGAGATCAGCTTTCAATCTAAAGCTATTTAGAGGCTACACCCCCGCCAAGGGCCACCTCATTAGCATAAAATTCCGTGTGGTCGTTATGAATAACAAAAATCACTCTTACCATTCAGGAAACTCCATGGGTTTAGGAGTTGTGTGCCAGGAACCAAAGACCAAATAATTATATATATATATATTTTTTTAAATTAATTAATTTATTGTACCACAATGGCATGCTAAAACTTAAATAAGAAGTCATTATGAAAACTGTCAGCACAGTAATTTTGCACAAATTGAAACTGAATATTGTTTCGAACTTAATTACACCTAACTTTTCAGCAAAAATTTGACAAGATCATCACAAAATTGATTATACAATCACCATTTAACAGGGGCAATTTAGTTAAAATAACTGCTAGTAGTTGATAAGAGTTAGGAATCCCCCTTCCAGTCAGCTATAGCAACAAGTCAACTGGTTTCTAGCACAGGGCAAAATCCCATAGAACTGTACCACTTTATTTAGGTCCTTAGTTTCAAAAAGAAATGATTAAAAAAAGAAAGTGTCCAAAACTATAACTTGTCTATTTTTAAAAATGACAACGAATACTGTTATTTTCAAAGGCCAATAATATGAAATGAAATTCAATTTCTCTCATAAAAAAAAAAAAAAGCCTAATGTCACGGAGTTAGGAATGATGAGTATTCACTTGACTGCAAATGTACAAACAGAACTTCATCTGCAAGTGCATCTTTTTTAGATGACAGGTAGGTATATGGTATATGGTCAGTGAAATGTGTCATTCTCTTCAGCAGAGAACTATTTTCTTGAAAGAATAAGAGCAAACAATACTTGTATTCACAGGCTTCTTACTAAAATTATATTTAACCTTATTTCTTTTTCTTTAATATTTTATTTTTATTTATTTGACAGACAGAGATCACAAGCAGGTAGAGAGGCAGGCAGAGCGAGAGAGTGGGAAGCAGGCTCCCCCTGAGTAGAGAGCCTGATGCAGGGCTCGATACCAGGACCCTGAGATCATGACCTGAGCCGAAGGCAGAGGCTTAACCCTCTGAGCCACCCAGGCGCCCCTTAAACTTATTTCTACAGGAAAAATTTTCAAGAGCAATCCAACATGGATTTTCTGGCTTCTCTCCTTATAGAGCCACAGACTACCAACTAGTTAATGCATTTGCCTTCAATGGCAATGCCTTCAATAGGAAACAGAGGCAGAAGAAAAATTATTAAATTTCCTTACCCCTTGACAAGCCCATAAAACAGGCAGAGTGACATTCCTCTAGGAACTCAACTACCCCCACCTTAAGGCTTTGCTAAGAGCAAAGGGCAATCCTAGCCTGAGGATCCCTACTCGCCCCCCCCCACCAGGATCCTGTAAGTCTATTTTAACAATTCCTTTGGAAACTTTATCTCTAAACCCTTCAAGATACAGGTTGACAATCACTCCCCTGCACATGGCCCACTGATACACATCTAAAGGGTCTCAGAAAAGGTTTTATTACTGGTAATGAATAACCATTTTCCAAACAATAGCTAGCCCCTCAAGGTGCTGGAAACCTTGCTTCCAAGATTCCTTAAAAGACTTACGCCATCCCTAACCCCTTCCCATCTTGCAAGCATATAATGCACCACTCCTCAAAGCCCCAGAGCAGCAGCTCTTTCTGCCCATGGGTCCTATCCCTGTGCTTTAATAAACCACCATTTTGCATCAAAGACATCTCAAGAATTCTTTCTTGTCCATTGGCTCCGAACTCTGCATCATTGAAACTTATCTATACTCTAAGAGTTCATCATTTGGTGACCACGAAGGGACTTTTGAGTTTTTAGATCTGGACTCTGAGTTTCGGTGCAAAATTGGTGAGTACTTTCTCTCTTCCTTTACTCTCATTTCAGGGGCTTTTCAAGGAGTATGGTCTTATTGGAAGACTTTCATGTCAATTGCTCAGGCTGCATGCAGTCCTCTAGACTGTGACTACTCAATGGGGAGGAGAATGTCTGACTTTTGGCTGGAAGTTAGTACCCTGGCTGGAATGGTAATAAGATCCAGAAACTTGATGCCCTCTCTTTATTCCTGTTCTTATACAAAGTTGTCTGTCTTGGGCATGGGACAGCCACCTAAGTCATCAGGACGGCTGCCAGTCAAGACTCCTGTGTGCGGTTTCTTCCTGATTGATCTAATGTGATCCCTTCTATATCCTTGGTCTAGCCACTTCTGGCCATGGGACCCCCACTGGGAGCTGGCCAAAACCAGTACCCGATTGAATTAAAACCCAACCGGGGACCATTTCCTAGGGAATTTGGCTGTAAGGACCATGTGTGTTGGAATGTTGCTTAGACCATGATGGATTTCAGTCTTTACTGTTTCTTGTCAATGTTCTTCACTACTTAAAGCTACAAAATTGGGCAATTTCCCCTTGCCAAACCTTTCTAGTATTTTCCATGGGTTAAAATAGCAAAGCAGTACAAAAATTTCAGGACAAACGATGGCATGGCACAGCACGGTATTTTAGTCCATTCATCAGGCACCCATCAGCAGCCTAGGATGTGATGGGGTAGTGGAGGGGCGCCGGCACCCCTTCAGGGCCTTTTACAGCAGGAATGCCTTCCCCGGGAAGACAGGATACTGACCAATAGTGATGTCTTGTGTGAGAGATGCCTCCGGTCCCTTTTGACAAAGGGTAACCTCTGACATTATCTGGTGTGGGACCCCACCCAGGAGTCAGGGGGGATTTAATAATGGACCTTCCTTACTTTTCTAGGAGCATGGCCTCGGTAGGCTTCTTTGGTTCCCGAGGACTCTACCTTGGAGTGCCCTTGTAACCCACTGTAAACAAATTGCATTGTAAAACTCAGGAAAGGACTGAGCTCCTGTAACACTGCATGGCCCCAGTGGGATCTATCAGATCCCCTCTGCAGGAAATAGGGCAAATGGACCTAGGATATTTTCATTGCTCATACCTAGGCCTTCATTGCTCTACACCCTGACCTAAGGGCCTTTTGTAGAATGTGTTTGCCTGAATGGGTCAGCTAGTAAACTCCCTTCTGATATATTGGATGATAATTATCTACATAAGCCTTTTCCTAATAAACCCAGGTTGCTGGAGGATACACAGGCCATCCCTGGCAAAAGGGACTCTGACTTTCTCTCTTTTTGTTCCTAATAGGTGTGGGGGCTTCTCCCTCACTCATTTCCTGTGTTGATGGCTATAACTGGAGCCAACTGTGGTTAGTCTAACTTGAGATAGAGATTTTAAGGAATATTCCCGAGCAGCTGCTGAAACTCCTTTTGTTTCAGGGAAATTCCCTGTCTTCTCTGGCCCGGCATGGACTGCCTAAGTTACTTCCCTCCTTGTTGGTGGGAAAACATGACATCTGCTCCTCTGTTGGAGCTGATGAGCTCTAAAACTGGGAACCCTTTCTCTGCCTTCTGGCAGCACTTTGTTTCTTCTGTCTTCCCCTTCTGTTTCTGCACCAACTTAGGTGTCACCTGGATAACTGGCTTCTAGACCATCTTCAGTGCTTCCTGCACCATGGCACCTCCTCTCTTCTCTGTCAAGGAACAAGAAGATCACCCCCTGGACTTAACACCCCCCACTCCAGATTTCCCCACCCGTGACTCAGGTAAACATTGGAAAGTGGAGTGGGCCCAGGTGGAACGTAAATCAGTATTTGAACTAAGTCAAGTCTGTTTGTTTAATGAAGATAAATGCGTCTTTTAAGTTATCAGTAAATGTGACACTTCAAAGTTTACTAAAGGTCAAATAAGCTCATGTTATCTGTTGAAATTTGTTAGCAAAGAGATGACTAAACTGACGGTTAACTGTCTGTCTCAAAGTTCTCATGGGTAATTGCTGAGATAGCTTTCAAAGTTTCTGGTAACCTGAAAGTTTAAAGTTTTGCTTGGATGACAAATGAAATTAAATTTGTTGGACATCTAGGTCTTTTCCAAATAGGATAAGGTGCTAAAACATTGATTACTGGACATAGGTTTGTGCTTTTAACTTACTGCAAAAAACTAAAAATATTTAAATTTGTTGGTAAACATATTGTGTGCTTAACTGATTCATAAATTTGCCATCTAAAAAATTCTGTTGTAACAGTTGACAATTGGTTAATACTTAGCCATCACTAGATATTAAGGTGCTTCTAAGAGTACAGAATTCTGTTAAGCCTAACTAAGACTGATGGAAATAAGGAAAACAACTCTGTATGTGTAAAAGTAGGAGATATGTAAGAAAGATATAAGGAATGGGAATGCATTTTGTTGAAGGTAAAGGAAGGTAATTTTGTCCTAAATGAGATGGTTGTTTGGAAGGAAATGGCTTGGGACAAAATCTGAATGCAAAGGAAATGCAAACCTTGTTTTGTGAAGGGAAATCTTTGGAATGGAATTTTAGGTATGGTCAGGATGGACTAAGATTGAAATGAATTTTTAAAAGGCACTGGTATAGAACACTGGTTTTCTCTCTGTTCAAAAAGACAGAGTTTTCTTAGATTAATTGATTTGCTGTTAAGAAAATGTAAATAGATTTCTCTTTGCCTGCCCAGAAAAAAAATAGTTTCTATGTTTTGTTTTATCAGATCTTTAACATCCCTAATCCTATTTAGGCATGTGCTTTAAAGGTTTTAACAAACTTCCCCAAGATTTAAATCTTGAACAAAGTCTTGACTAATTAGGCTTGCTTGTTTGGTCTGGTACATTCTGGTTCTGGCTGTTAAAGTGTTATGTGTCAGTGAGTTTCCTTGGCTATAGTATCATAGTCAACTCTTGTTTCAGATCATGAACAATGTCCATTTTTGAGTTTTTTGTCACTTATAATTGTTCTAATTCTCTTGTAAAATGAGTTTTATCTTCAAGGAGATTCATATAAAGGACTTTCAGGACAAATACAGGTATTCAATATATTGAAAATCCTAAAACTGAAATGGGTAAGAATTTCCAGAACTAACTAAAGCTGCATTCAAACTAAACCAGAGTTAGTAACATGGGACTAAATGAACTAAAAGATTATAGTGTTATGTCTCTCATTTTAGACATTGCTTGTTCTCTAATTGTGCTCTTTCAGACTAAGGAAAATTTTACTTAAGTTATCTGTGACTTACAAAAATGTAAAAATATCCATTTGTAAACAAATCAAAGCATTCTTTTCTCTTTATCTGAACCCTCTGAAACTCAAGGTCTCAGTAAGTATTCTTTCTTCCATGGCAATCAGTCATTTGCATAAGTTCAATAAGAATCTGTTCTCCTTGTAACAGGACACTATTGGAAACATTGGTTATTTTACCAAGGCTTTGACTGGAATGTCATATTTGAGAAAGACATGCATAGACCCATATATGACCAGACAGCTTTAAGGAACTGAGGTTGACTTTATGAAACCTGGAGCCATAAAACCCCTTGGAACTGTTGGCCTGATACCTTGCTTACAGAGTTCCCAGCAGCCTCCCAGCAGGTGAGTAAAGAATGTCACTTCCTGTCAGGTACAGGAACCTCAGGATATCTTGGGGACCTCTAACAGGACTCTGCCCAAATCGACAGGTATTGCAGGCATGTCTAATGGCAAGTACTTGTCTTGGTTTCTGGCCTCAGAGGCTACAAAAGTTCAACCTAGATATTCCTTATAAGAAGTTCCAGCAAAGCAGATTCTAAAAGATTTATATGATCATTCACTGTTCTTGCTGAGCTTATGTAAATAATTAGGCCAAGTTTGTTAAAACCAGACTTGTTTTTCAAATAAATCAGTCCTGACTTGGCTATCTCTGGAAATGAGGGTTATTTTAGATGGAAAAATTCTGGGGCAATTATGTGGCTCAGTGGGTTAAGCCGCTGCCTTTGGCTCAGGTCATGATCTCAGGGTCCTGGGATCAAGTCCCGCATCGGGCTGTCTGCTCAGCAGGGAGCCTGCTTCCCTCTCTCTCTCTCTCTGCCTGCCTCTCCGTCTACGTGTGATCTCTCTCTGTCAAATAAATAAATAAAATCTTTTAAAAAATTCTGTTTTAATAACACACCTTTGTGGATGTTAAATTCTAGATTTGATTGTCTTTAAATGTTGTTTACCTAAGCTATACAATTTGAGGTAAACTTCAGAAAGGTTGCACGATAGCTTGTTTAGACTATCTTCTTGCTTTTTATTCTGTGGGGATAATAACAAGACCCCATGGCACATGATTAAACAACTGAAAAATGGGATTGATTTCCCAACAATTATAAACTTAACTATAACCTTTACCAATTCTGTGTGGCTGGGATAATAAAATTGCCCAAAAGCCAAAAGCATACCCTACTCCATAGGATTAACTACGGACTTGTGGAGATAATAAATGATGCCAATTTATTTATGATTGGATTGGATGATGCATGTGGGACTCCCCTTATCTCTTGACAAGTTTTCTCCCACTTGCCAGTGATCCCACTTGCCAGTAATTAGGATATTATTAAGGCTGGACCACTCAAAAAGAGCTTCTTAATGGTCTCATTCCTTAGTCATATTTATCCTAAAAGCCACCTCTATTAAGGTACAATTACAAACAAAGGCTTTAGCTAAGCATACAACAGTGTTCTTGGTAAAGGGAGCCTCAAATCTAACTGTAGGACAGTCCCTGACTGTAATGACTTCACATCAGGTCCAGATTTTTCTTTGAAACTAAAGGCCACCCACCAATGGATGATGGAGGCCAACTTATTAAATACCAGGTTTCACTTACAGATATGCCTGAAATAATACTCAACCTGTCAGACTTATCTACCCTTACACCTGGGCCTGACCATTCAGAGGTTATTGATCTTGCTTACTCTAGTTGACCAGATTTAAGATGCCCCTATTAAAAATAAATGACAGTTGGTTTACTGATGACAATAGTTTTCATAAAAAGAATAAGAAAAGCTGGGTATTCCATAGTGCTCACTAGTGCTTTGCAACTACCAAAACCTAAAAAATAAATATTAATACTCCAAATATGCTTTTCTAGTCCTATATGTCCATGGAGAAATTTGGAAGAAAGGGGGATTATTATCAAGCTATAACTCCACAATCAAATACAGGCCTAAAATTATTTTCTTAACGCTGTACACCTACCTAAAGGAGACAGCTATAATTCACTTCAAAGGACGTCAAAGGATATGACCTTAGGATCCAAAGAAAGTAATATAAGGTTTACAACAGGCCACTGATTTGGGCAAAAAGGCCATGGAGGTGACAAAAACTTTGTGAAGGAAAATTGTCCCTAGATTTGGACTTCCTTGGTCCCTACAAAGTAACAATGGACTGCCTTTTATTACACACTAAAAAGATGGCCCTCCAAAACTAAACAGCCCTTGATATCTTAACTGCAGTTACAGAAACCCAGAATTGGAGGATTGTCTCCTAATGGGGCCTGATGGTTATATGGCTCTAATTCATGTTCATGGCTTCCCCAGGCTGGATAGATCACTGTACTTTGGGTTTTGCCCGGAATCATGGATGCATTATTAAAACCATTATCAACCTGTCCAACCTTCCAAAACTTAAAACAATGGTGAGCTCGTTCTGTGTCTCAATGGTGCGACCAACTAACATCCATTTTTGTTTCCCCTTTGGGACTGAAGGGTGTTTTCTGGCACATAAAAGGTCTTAACAAGTATATGGTTAAAGACCTTAGTGTACTCAAAATAGCATTTCTCCATTAAATAACTGAAACACAAAAGGTATAAAGCAGTTTTTACAAAATAAAATCACCTTAGCTGTCCTAAGAGCAGCACAGGGCAGCACACGTGCAGTTACCAGAACAAAATTCTGTGTGTACATCCCAGTTTATCACAAAAATGTCACCAGACTATAACATAAGATATGAATACCCAAATTGGGACTCTACAAAATCCTTCTTTTTCTCTCAGTGATTGGTTAAGTTCCTGGTTTAAAGGAGGATTACTGTCAACAATTAAAGATCGTTATTGAACTTCTCATTGTCTAGCCTTACTAATCTTAATGTGTTGCCTTGTTCAGTGTTTCTCTATTTGGTGCTGAGACTCCATTGCTGCAATGACTTCTCATCGACAGATGATCTTACCACTCACAGAGACACTTCTTTACTGTCAGCGTTGGGTTCAGCTGCCTCTGTCTTTTGTAATTCCCCTACACATTCCTCAACTGACCAATACTGACCCGTAGGTATGGACAGCTCTACGCTCCCATTCAGCAGGAAGAAGTTACAGAACATGAGACCTTCTACCCTCAGCAACCTTAAAGATTTAAGGGTCAAGATTGTTCAGGGGAGAATGATGTGGGAAACAGAGACAGAAGAAAAATTACTAAATTTCCTTACCCACTGATAAGCCCTTAAAACAGGCAGAGTGACATTCCTCTAGGAACTCAACTACCCCCACCTTAAGGCTTTGCTAAGGGCAAAGGGCAATCCTAGCCTGAAGGCCCCTACCCTCAACCAGGATCCTGTAAGTTCTACTTTAACAAATTCCTTTGGAAACTTTATCTCTAAACCCTTCAAGATACAGGTTGACAATCACTCCCCTGCACATGGCCTACTGATACACATCTAAAGGGTCTCAGAAAAGGTTTTATTACTGGTAATGAACAACCTTTTCTCAACAATAGCTAGCCCCTCAAGGTGCTGGAAACCTGGCTTCCAAGATTCCTTAAAAGACTTATGCCATCCCTAACCCCCTCCCATCTTGCAAGCATATAATGCACCACTCCTCAAAGCCCCAGAGCAGCAGCTCTTTCTGCCCATGGGTCCTATCCCTGTGCTTTTAATAAACCACCATTTTGCATCAGAGACATCTCAAGAATTCTTTCTTGTCCATAGGCTCTGAATTCTATGTCATTGAACCTTATCTATATTCTAAGACTTCATCAAGTGTATCAACATACTGTTTTTAAGAGCTCAGACCTACAAGTCAGGTAACCTGGAGTTTAGTTTCTGAGCTGTAGCTCTTTATATATATAATCACAAATTTTAAATAGCTTATTTCTAAGGAAGATTTCTATTCTGCTACACTGTTGTTTAAGTCTTCCACTTCAACAGACAGATAACCCAAGTATAATAAGTGATGTCTAATTATCCCTGAATCTTTCTCTTCTAGAAACTAGTTGGAAAAATAAGTCCCTGCTTTTCCCAATGAGTGTGACATAAAGAAGTATGCCTTCTAGTGACCACTCAATAAAATAGTTCTTTACTTAGTTTACAGGGATGAAATTGTTGATCTTAGAAGTGCAAACAGATAAAACTCTTCAGCCTACTGTGACTTAATCAGGAACTCCAAGAAACCAATAATTTCATTTGGGGAAAAGTAACTATAGAAGACACCTAGAATACCTTTGATCTTAAGGCAAATGAAGGAAACCCAGCTTTCATCCCATCTGGCTCAGAGTCAGAGCTGAAATACAGGAATCCACAGGCTTATCTCCATGTGCCAAGATTCACTTAGGGCCACACATTCATCATAGGGATGAGAGAAATCAGGGTTATTACATCAAAAATAGTAGTGCCAATAATATTATCACCACTTAAACTTATAGAGGATTTTAGAGTTTATAAAGTTTACCATCATGTTCTCAAAGCTCTATTTAATGTATCTTCTCACTTCTATCTCAGTTTTATCTCAAAATATCTCAGAAAGTTGCTATTATTTTTTTTAAGATTTTATTTATTTATTTGACAGACAGAGATCACAAGTAGACAGAGACAGACCGAGAGAGAGAGAGGGAAGCAGGCTCACCGCTGAGCAGAGAGCCTGATGTGGGGCTCGATCCCAGGACCCCGAGATCATGACCTGAGCCAAAAGCAGAGGCTTACCCCACTGAGCCACCCAGGTGCCCCAAAAAGTTGCTATTATTCCTCCTGAAATGTTATTTTTCTTGCATGTCATGTAACTGATTCTTCCTTCTTTCAAGAGTAAACTTAATTATGACCTCCACAGTGGGACCCTTCCAGACCACACTACCTGAAGTAAGTCTCTTGTTATGCTCTCACATTAAACCCCAAACCCCTCCTTCATGGTACTTATCACAAGTTGTAATTCCATATTTATGTATTTACTTTTTTAGTATCTGCATTTTCCATTAGAATGTAAGCTTAATGAAAGCAAGTGCTATGTCAGTCTTATTCATTGCTGAATCCCCATGGCCTAGCACAGAGCCAAGCAACATAGTAAATGCTCCAAATGTACTTGATGAATGAATAAATAAATAAAGATTAAATAAAGAATTAAATAAATAAAAAAATTCACTCAATTCTTTACAACAACATTATGGAATAGGTAGAACAAGTACTAGTATACTCATTCTCTAGTTGAGGTCACTGAGATCCACAGATACTAAATGGCCTAGTAACACAGCTGTGAATGGTGGAACTGAAATTCAACTTCTGAATTTCCTACTCTAAATCCAATGGACTTTTCACTACACCACATGTTTAGTAAATCCCTAATTACTAGTAATACCACCTCATTTAACCACTGATACCTCCTCTATAGCTTCTGGAAATGAATTCTAGGCACCAAAGATGAATATGCATCACAGCTTCCTTGAAGAAGAGTTACCCAAGGAGTGCCTGGGAGGCTCAGTCAGTTAAGTGTCTGCCTTCATCTTAGGTCACAACCCCAGGATCCTGGGATTGAGCACATCTTCTGGCTTCCTGCTCAGCAGTGAGTCTCCTCCTCCCTCTCCATCTGCCCCCACCTTGTGCTCTCTATCTCTCAAATAAGTAAATAATATCTTTTAAAAAATAAGAGTTACCAGATTATCTATGTTCTTTTCAAAAGCAGACCTCCCTTTCATCCAGACACTCAGGATTCCCAAAATTCGATAATAGTGAATCTCCAAAGCTGTAAGTCCTATATGTAACTTATAAGCTATAGATCATGTGTCACACTTAATGTCATTTTGCTGAACAAAAGATTTTAGAGTTATATACCCAAAAAACATAAACAAAGTAAAATGGGTTGACTATATACTATAGTTCAAAATGGACTGTTCTTGTAAACATAGTAATAACTACCACTAGGAAAGTCAATACGTATTCATGGGCAATCACTGTAAACATATTTTCTAGAGCCCTAGTATCTAAAATTACCTGCTTGATAAAATAAATAAAAGAATGAAGCTACATGGTCACAATTTATTTTGTAATATTTCTGTAAATTAGAGAGTGCATAAATCCAAGAAATTAGTGAAGTATGTTATCTGTGAGTTAACATTCCAGACATTAGTTTATTGTACTCAGCCCACCTTGGTTTAGGTTATTTAACAGCATACCAGCTTATAAGAGCTGGGAAAAATGACAATTTATTTTTAATTCCATGATTTAAAGAGCATTTGAGATTTAAAGACTATTACTTTTAAGAAGCAAATGAATTATTGTGACTTTAGGACTTAACAATGACAGCAAGTAAAAAAAAAAAGTCATTTGTAAAGCAAAAGTAAAACTTGGTTCCCTTTATGCTTGAGAGATGTCAACAGTTCCATCTGATAGTCTGTTACAAGAATTTTTGTGCACTCTTCACATAGACTCAAGCTCCAAGGGTTTTGCAAGCAATAAGACAGGTTTTCCATGTTCTAAAATAAATCTAGCAGAGTGAGGACATATGGTGGTAAGAAATGTAAGAAATGTACAGAAGAAAATATTTTCCTTGTTTTTAAGTAGAAAAATAAAGTGGAACTCTTAAATGAGAGACTAGTTAATTGCTTTAACAATGACTCTAGCGATCTGCTTCAGATCAGAATAAAATGTAGCAGTTTTAAAGCCACGATACCTAAAAAATTTGCACCACATTTTTAACTGGTTTGGGAGTCTAACAAGCAATTATTCAATATTTGGCTTTGGCCCTCCATCTTTCACAATGATATCATTGTAGTGAAAAGCCCAAAACATTTATTTCAGGTACAACTTTACACAGTTCCTCATGACATGCTTGAGAGAGCTATAATACAAGCACTATTAAACCCAACATTACCTAAAAGAAACAAAAGTAGTCACAGAATTAAACGAATTAGTCAAGAATACATGATTTAACAATGACAGAGCAGGGAATTATATTGGTTTCCTATTGTCACAATAACACATAATTACAAATTTAGTGGCTTCAATCAACACAGATTTATTCACCTACAACTCTGGAGGTCAGAATTTGAAATTAGCCTAATTGGGCTAAAATTAAGATGGTGGTAAGGCTAGTTTCTTCTGAGGGCTCTAGATGTAATTGATTTCCCTAGCCTCTTATAGATTCTAGAGGCTACCTGCACTTCTTGGCTTGTGATCCCTTCCTTGTAGCACTCTAACCTATTATTTCCATCATTATATCTCCTATTTCCCCTTCTGTCATCAAATATTCCTTTGCTTCCCTCTTATAAGGATCCTTGTAATTACAATTAGGTCCTACTTAGATAACTTTAGATAATCTCCCCATCTCAAGATCATAAATTTAATCATACCAGCAAAACCCCTTTTGCCATATGAGGCAATATTATCAGGTTCCAGAGATTAAGACTTGATATCTTTGAGGGCTAGATCCAGCCTACCTCAGGAAGAAAACCGAATTCAAATACATTCATGTTTCATCCACTAAACCAAGGGTGACTTGCTCATGGTAATATGGCCCCCTTGAGTTGTTTCTGGTTTTCTGTGTGATCCTTGCATTCTGGTGAAATAAATAATCCATTCTCAACCTTCTCTCTCTCTCTCCTTCTCTCTCATTTACACATTGTTAAAACAGAGTATCAATGCAATTTAAAATTTAAAAAAATTAACAAACATATAGTAATAATAAAAATATAAAGAAATATTTGAGTTGAATATTTTCAACAGAGCAAAACATTTTCATAGTAAAAAAAGATTGTTAAATTCTAGCTTTAAGACTGTCAGCAGTAGACTAAGATGCAGAGTAAAAGCTTATATACCAACATTTGAAAGATGGCTGGTAATTATCTAGTGAGTTCAAGTATTACAAATGAAAAACTCTACATAAACCAGATAATTCCTATCCCTCCTTCATCCCATCTCACCCCCAAAATATTTTTACCTCTATAGATTTAAAAAAATATATGGATATTACATCTGAATTATGAAGCTTAATTTTGACATCAGCAGCCTGATTAAAACCACATATGTTCTCTCAGTGACCTCACTGGTGAGCTCCATGACCTTGATCAAGTCTTTTCATCCTTCTAAAACTCACTTTTATGTGTGAAATAAGTTTAAACAAGATATTAAAAGTTATTAACATGAATAACATAAATTGCCAACTAGAATAGATGTCCTTATTATAGTGAAACAGAGCAATCTAAAAATACTAATTGAAGACAATAAAATTCTAATCCTCACTCTGCTACCACTTCTTTAAGAATTCCAAGACTAGTCATTTAATATTATCCTATCTTAGGTTTCTGCCATTCACAAATGCTTAGCAACCTTCATATGAATTAAACATTCTATTGTTTGTCATCATCACGAAGCTTTGAGAAGAACTAATAAGAATTATATTATACGTTAATTGTCTTTAATATAAGAAATATGACCCATTTGCTTAGTCATAAAGATCTTAGGCAGATAAAAGCAGGGAAACTTGCTTAAAATCTCTCTTGAGGAAGAAAAATTTGGGGATTGAACTTTAAAATAGACCTGCGTTTGGCTCCTTCTGCCAAGCTCTTTCCATAACTCTGTAGATTATATAGTCAGTTTTATATGGAGTTTAAGTTATATTGACAATCTATAACATGCTGACTCTGTTCACTGTCCTATGTCTTTCTCAACAAAACAATCAGGTATGCAGGCACAATTCTTGTGGTGCCAGATTAGGTAGTTCAGGGCTCTGATCATAGTTCCATACAGACAATTACCAAATGACCAGATCATTGGAAAAATGCTCAATTGTTCCATATAGAAATCTCACTGTACTCCTCCATTACTGACAATATTCTGGAACCTCCTATTTTCAATTCTCTATACTATATCAAGGGAAACTGAGACTATTCAATTTAAACATTGGTTTATTCACTTCTGTGACAAATCACCACAAATTTAATGGCTTAAACTAACAGATACTTGTTACCTTAAATTTCTAGAAGTCAGAAGTCCAACATGTCTCAGTGGGCTATAATCAAGGTGTTGGGAAGGCTGTGTTCTCTTTTGGAGACTACAGGAGAGAATCCATTTTGTCGTCTCTCTTTCCAGCTTCTAGAAGCTGTCTGCATTCCTTGGCTCATGACCCATTTCTCCACCTTTAATCCATAAATGTCTGTCAACTTGTTCTCATGTCAATCTGACACTGATTGTCCTGTCTCTATCTTTCACTTATAACAAACTCTGTGATGACATCAGTCCCTTCTGGATAATCCAAGATATTCTCCCATCTCAAAATCTTTAATCACATCTGCAAAGTCCTTTTTGCCATGTTAGGTAATATAGTTACAGGTTCCAAAGATTAGGATGTGGCTATCTTTGGGAGGCCATTACTCTGTCTACCACAGTTGGCCTTAACACTAATAGTTAATCCAATGTGATTGTATGCAGGCATTCATCTATGCTAATTCACCCAATAAATGTAGCCAGTGTAGTCAAATGATCATAAAAATAACCCTCTTAAATTTGCCCTAATAGAAAAAAAGGAGATTTGAAAATTACTTTTCTGCTTAACTATAAAACTTAAGCACAGCTCTTACCTCTGTCACATTTATTCCAAGTGTTGTTGCCATCAGAGTCTCTCTCAGTCACAGGGACAACCTGAACACATCATTCGTCTTAATATACTTTTATTAAAATTCATTAAATTTCTCAGAAATATAAGCATATATATCCCAAACTACACTGAATACTTACACCAAGGTTTCAGGATTAAAAGCTTTAAAGATAATTAGCGAGACTTAAATTAGAAACTCACAGTCAGGCTAGTAAAAGACAAAATATATGCATTATATGGAATATTTGAAAGAACTAAGAACAATCAGTCTGCAGACAGATATTCAAAAACTATTTTCAAAAAACTGCAAGAAGTCACGATGTGGGTCTTACCTTAGGTAAAGGGATCTAATATCAAAGAGATGATTTAGTTCCAAATTAAAAAAATTTCAGACCACAGGTAGAAGTTTGAATGAACCATAATTTGACTTAATTTAAAATTACTTTTTAAAAAAAATATGTATTTGAGAGAGAATGAGTATGGGGGAGGAGCAGATGGAGAAGCAGGCTCCCTGCTGAGCCGGGTGCATGATGTGGGGCTCTATTCCAGGACATGGGTTCATGACCCAAGCCAAAGGCAGATGCTTAGCCAATGGAGTCACCCAGGTGCCCCTAAAATTACTTTTAATAACTGGAATTGTCTAATAAAAACTATTTTTTTAATAAAGATTTTTTTATTTATTCATTTGAGAGAGAGTGAGCAAGAGCACCAGCAGGGGAGGGAGGGTCAGGGGAGAGGCAGGGAGGATCACAACCTGAGCCAAAGGCAGATACTTAGCGGAATGAGCCTCCCAGGCACCCCTAAACCAACACATTTGAATAATTAGTAGAAGTTGCATTTATTAATTTATTAGTTAATAATAGTAGTTATGAATAGTTACTGGTTAGTAGTAGAAGTTAACCAGAGTTGTTTAACAATGAAACAATATTTGAAGAATTACTATGTTAAGTTATCAGTGGAGAAGGAAATATTTAAAAAGGCTATAGGGGCACCTGACTGGCTCAGTTGGCCTGCCTTCAGCTCAAGTCATGATCCCAGGATCCTGGGATCAAGCCACGCATAGGGACAGGCGAGGGGAGTCTGCTTCTCCCTCGCCCCTGCCTGCTGCTCCTCCTGCTTGTGCATGCTGTCTCTCTGTCAAATAAATAAATAAAATCTTGCAAAAAATAAAATAAAAATAAAAGGCTGTTAAAAAAAAAGATGTTTGCATTGAATAAAATGTTAGATAGAGTGGGCCATAGGTCCAGTTTACTTAAAAGATTCTATGAGTCTAGAATTAGGCTTTGTCAATACATACAATATTTTCCACAAAAAAAATCTTACACTAATGTTGCTTACTGTATTAAGGTAGCAACATTATTCATAAAAGTAAAGTAACTAATCAACAAGCATTTACTAAATATCTCTTATGGGCTAGGGATTGAAGACATATAACACAGTTCTTATCCTCAGAGAGTTTAATGGAGTGATCAGAACATAGCCATAAAAAGGCAATAGACTATATGATGAGCATCCCTCGTGAAACACATAGGCAGTGTGTGCTAAAGGAGATCAGATGCACAGAGAACTACCTTACTTTAATATCCAGGAAAGACTTCATTTGTGAAAAGGCGTAACAAATGGGTAAGACCAAAGCCTGTGAAATGAGTGGAGAAGGATAATTCAGGTAGAGGGAACATGGGGAGCAAAGTCACAGAAGTGAGACCAAAGCTGGCACATTGAGGAAGTAGTAAACCCAGTTGTCTGGCCAAGAGTAGCACTAGTACAACACTTTCTACTGATTGGAACAAGATGGGTTTTAATACATGAATGGAAATGTTTATTTAACTGTACATTTTTATACTAATGTTTAATAGAAAAAATAGATAATTAGTATATTAAATCCATGATTCCACAGACACTATTGTTTGGGATGAATTAAATGATGTATTCATGCCTGCATTCATTCAAACATCCATTGATCCCATAAGAATCTATTTATTAAATACTTTCTGGTGACTGGGCCCTGTGATATAGTCTGAGAACACAACAGAGATAAACAAAACAAACTTCCTGAACCCAGGGAATAGCAGGGCATTATAATGAAATATGCAATGATATAAAAATATGCACAAGGTGTTACTGGAAATGTATAAACTTCTAATGGATGTGGAGATTCCTAAGTCATGACCTCTTACTCCTCAAGTTAAACCTTTTCAACATAACCCAATTCATAATGGAAAAAAAAAAAAAAGAAAAAGAAAGAAAAGAAAAGAAAAAGCTTTCATAGAAGCAAAAATTCAGCTAATGTTTGGAAATCCAAAGGATTCACCAAAGAATACCCAAAAGAACCTTGGGCTGAATTTAGATTTCCAAAAATCTGACAAAGTCCTAATTTAAAAAAAAAAAATCATTTTTTGCAGAAAAATAATAATTCACTACCCACACTTAGGTTAAGGCACAACATTTCTTTTTCTGAGGACTTGAATTTATTCACAGTATAATTTGTAGTGACCCATACCTGGCTAACAGTCCAAATAGGATCATTGTATTTCCTTTGTAAGAGTGGGTTAGCATAAGTATGGCCATCCTGAAGGCCTTTAAGCCATTTTACTGAGCATCCCTAACCAGCCCACAAGGCGTAGTGACTTGAGATAAGAGAAACTAGCTAAAACCTAATAAAAAACAACTTAATCATATGCCACCATGGCACCACAGGGACCAGATGTTAAAGAAAAACAAATAGTTAACTTGCAGAGATCACAATCCTACAAGACAGGAGTCTCCCTTGGTTTGCAAATGTCCTGGTGATTTACAACAAAAAGACTATCTTTTCAGTGGCCCAATTTCCGGAGACAAAATGGCTCAGTTCCTCAAGGCCTAAGGTCACCCTCCCCACCATAAAACTGAAGGAGGCTGAGGCAGAAGGAAATGTAAATAAAGTTAAATTTCTTCTAAACCTAAATCTCACTTAACTGCCAGGGTAAAGCCGGGGTGGCAAAAAGTTAAACAAAGTTAAACTGTCAAAGTGGGGTGCAAGATATGTATGTAGCTACGAAAAAGTGCCTTGAAAATGCTATATAAACCCTTGGCTTTGAGTGCTCGGGGTCCTTGTTGAAGCCCGCTGCACCGGGCAGATACTTGGACCCCAGCTAGCTGGAAATAAACCTCGCTGTGTGACTTGCATTATTGAGAGTGTTCTCTGTCTAATTGAGGGGTGGTCGACTCCGTACCCTAACACCTTAATCTTAATCTTAATCATATAGAATTAATGGAATTGGTATTGGGGAGTTATAGAACTTATCTCACGCTCAAAAGTCTTAAAAAAAGGCCTGGGTGTTGAGTGAAATATAGGCTCTACTTGTACAAGGCTTTTATGAGGAAGTCAGCTTTACTTAACTTTGCATATCATTGATCAGGTCATTATCTGATCCATTGTTTTCTTTAGAAAAGACTGAAGTTGTATCAGCTTTAAATCAGCAATCTCTAAGAAGAAACTATAATAACATCTCTGTATGGTTTCTCTAATTACGTAGAAAAAAAAATCTGTGTTTTTAATCCCAGAGTTGAAGAAAAAGAAGGAAAAAAGACCACTACCAAAAAAAAAAAAAATGACTAAACAAAAGATAATTACTTTTATAATACTATGTAAAAAATGTGGAGTTTAAGGAAAATACAGTGGGATCGTAAGGTAGATACAAAATAAGCTTTTTGTAAAAATGAAGTTAATAAATATAAAACATCTTAATCTCAGATTGTCACAGATTAATTATGAGCTGAAATAATGCCTTCTAATATCTATACTTGATTAACTCTCAGTCTTGCTTCCAACTATGTTGTTTTTGTTTAAGCACATAACTTGTGCTTTAGCTCGTCTTCCTGATTCATAAATATATTTTAAACAAGTCATATTTGGGGTATATATAATTGGGATTAATGAAATTTGTTTATAATTTAGGATGGTCTTGAGACTGGAACCTACTGCAAATTTGCCTGAAATAGCTGAAAAATACTAGACCAGATTTTTAAATATTTTACACTTAAGAAGTACTAAGAGATTCAGAAGAAATGGAGGGTGGGGAGGAAATCATCCCAAAAAAAAGAAAGATTATTAATGAAAAGAATGTGATCATTTTCAATAGCATGGGATTCTCTTTCCAGAACACAATAATAAATATTTGAAAGTCTTTATATGTGACAACTCTAATTTGGAAACGTCAAAGTAACAAGCAGCATTATTAGCCTGTTTTCTAGAGTTGAAGTTCCTGTATGACCTTTTCTTAGTACTCTTTTCCTTGCTTAAAATACAACCTCTGTGGGACACAACTTTGGTATTATATACCATGTTCCACAAACTGCAAATCACTCTGCGTTCTTATGAGGACATAGAAAAGAACCAGAGAAAGGGGGAAAGAAGGAGAGAGAAAGAGAAAGAAGGAGAGAAACAGTGAGGACAGAAAAGTCTACAATATTTCTTCTTAAAACAGGAGTTCATTTCAACGAAAAACAATAAGAGGTAGGATTCTCTTCTGTGCCAATATCAGGATTTCAAAATAAAACAAGGAGCTAACATTTTCTTGAAATCTAATTTTGAACTAGTAAAAACAAACATACAATTCTAAGTTATAAAAGAAAAACAGAAAGGCCATTCTGTATTAACAGTTTTAACAAATTATTTTGGGCTGCTAATAAAAAAAAAATTTTTTTCAAAGGAAATCAAAGTACTTGCTATTAATCATATTTTTAAAAATCGAACTAACATTCATGGGATGTAGGGATAAGGTCATTACTTCTATTTTACAATGGGGAAAAAAACAGAGATTAACCCAATATTCTAACCTGTTACCCTTTACTCCCCAATCCAACACTTGCTGACTGATTAGTACACTAAAGGTGCAAAGGATTCCAAACAAGTTACTATTAAACAACATTAAAAGTCACAACCTTGGGGCGCCTGGATGGCTTGGTCTGTTAAGCATTTGCCTTTAGCTCAGGTCATGATCCCAGGGTCCAAGCTCATATCAGGCTGCCTGTTCAGCAGGAAGTGTACTTTTCCTTCTTCCTCTGCCCCTACCCTTCTGCTGGAAATCTGTCTCTTGCTTTCTCTCTTTCAAATAAATAAAATATTTAATAAAAAAGTCACAGCCTTCCGTAAAGAGTTCTAAAACAGTTGTGTTTTCTCTACCACAGCAAGCAGTATAATAATTTCATGACAGAATAATTTTTTTCTGGAAATTAAACCTTTTTCTTTAAAGATTTATATTTCCAGAGAGAGAGAATGTGGGGCCAGGAGGGACAGAGGGAGAGGGAGATTATCTTTTCTTTCTTTCTTTTTTAACGATTTTATTTATTTGAAAGAGAGAGTCTGAATAGGGGGAGGAGCAGAGGGAGAAGCAGACTCCCCACTAAGCAGGAAGCCCATACAGGGCTCCTTGGGACTCCCAGATCATGACCTGAGCTGAAGGAGATGCTTGACTAACGAAGCCACCCAGTCATCCTGGGAGAGAGCATCTTAAGCTGACTCTGCACGGATCATGGTACTGGATACAGATCTAAGTACCAGGACCCTGAGATCAAGACCTGAGCCAAAGCCAAGATGTGGAGGCCGAGAAAATTAAGGCCATCCCATTTCAAGTTTAGCTGATGTGGGAAACAGAGGCAGAAGAAAATCATTAAAATTCCTTACCTACTGACAAGCCCTTGAAACAGACAGAGTGGCTCTCCCCTGGGAACTCCACTGCCCTCACCTTGAGGTTTTGCTAAGGACAATCCTAGCCTGACCAACCCCCCACCCCAACAGGTCCGACCAGAATCCTGTAAGTCTACTTTAACAATTCCTTTAGGAAACTTTATCTCTAAACCTCCAAGATAGTGTCAAGAATCATTCCCAAGCATATGGCCCACTGATATACATCTAAAGGGTCTCAGGAGAAGATTTTTATTATTGGTAATAAATAACCTTTCTCCCAACAATAGCTAGCCCCTCAAGGTCCTGGAGACCTTGCTTCCAAAAATCCCTAGAGACTTACATCATCCATAATCCCCTTTGTCCTCCCCCACTGTCGAGTCTACCCCTACACTGCCTTGAAAAACTCTGTAATTTGGTTTGGGGTCCAAGTCCCTACTCTGCTGTGTCGGGTATACTTGGGCCCAAGCTTAAGCTTGTCAAATAAACCCTCATGTGATTGCATCAGTGCTTGGCTCCTTGGTGGTCTCTCGGACACGAAACTTCGGGCATAAAAACGAGTCAGGTGCTTAACCTGCCACACCATCCAGGTGCCCCAAAGTGTGAGTGAGAGACAGAGCATGTGTGTTTTGGTTTGTTTTGTTTTTATAGAGGGAGAAATGGGGAGGGTCACAGAGCAAGGAAGAGAGCGAATCTTAAGCAGGCTCCATGCCTAACCCAAAGCCCTACCTGGGGCTTAATCTCAAAACCCTGAGATCATGACCTGAGCTGAAATCAAGAGTTAGATGCTTAACTGACTGAGCCAACCAGGCACCCATGGAAGTAAAATCTTTTAAAGGCATTACATTTGGTCTTACATTAGTCATGGCATGTGATTCTCTTCATTATTAATACTGTAATCTATCATAAATGAACGATGACTAATACTTAGACTTTAGCAAATTACTCATTTCAAAGTGCATAAACTGCTGATTTTGAGATTAATTTAAAGTCAATAAATCACAAGTCTCACGAAATATATATAGTTGGAAATCCTATAAGCCTTGGAAAAGAAGGAAAGAGCCAGAGAGAACACAAAGGGAGAGACAAAAATAAGATGGTTGAGGTGTTATAAATAAAGGAATTAATGAATACACCTTAGATTTTTGTAAAGCACAATTGTTTACACAAAAGATCAAAGCTGGGGTGACTCCAAAGTGAAGGGATTATTGAGCGGACTAAAAGACATTTTGAGGTAATAAAATAGAGGTCTAGCATGCTTTGTTCGAGAATCCCAAGGTAACTGATAGAAATAGGCAATAAAACCACAAATCCTTAACTTGTCATTGTTGCTACATTTGACTTTAATCAAAACCGTATAATAGTACCAGTGCAAAATGTATAAATATAAGTGCAATGGCAGGAAAAAGGAGGAAAAGTTAAATTCAATATTAAACTATCACTGTTTTTAGAATAGTGATTCAAGGTGAAGATCATTGTCAGGACAACTGGAAGACGTAGACAAAATACTTTGGGGCATTTTTTGGAGGTAAGAGAATGCTAATTCTTGTGAGACAGCATACCAACTTGCACACAAATAGTCCCTAAAGTACTTCCACTTTCAAGCCCCTCACATATACCTTGTTATTTGTAAACCATATAATTTGGCCACTAAAATTGACAGCTCTATATGTCCTCCCTTATTCTGGCTCAGGGAAGAGGCTGAGGATTATTCCTGGCTCTTTTCACTCTTGAGGACCTGGCTCTAGAATCTAGCTCGATGGATGACAATAAATATTTTCTGAATGAATGAATGAACATTGAGATAAAAGAAGGGAATTCTCAGCATAGCCTATAGATCCAGAATTGGCAGGGACTATCCATCCTAAGACTCAGCACTTGAGTATCTCTGCCAAATTTTTATATAGTATGTGTATTGTACGTATTAAGTTTGCTCAATGTAGAAGTACTAAACCAGAGTTCTATAAACTCTCTGAAGTTGAATTTAATTATTTAATTTATATGGAGCCTCAAATTTCTAATTTCTTCTCATTTATCTTTGTCTTTTTTATTGAGTTGCTTTCACCAGATCCCAAGTCAGCCCAGAAATTTTGGAAGCTAGGTTAAGAGTAGGAGGTGGAGGACTAAATGTAAAGGAATAAATTGAAAAAAAAAAAAAGATAAATTGTACTTTCTTTTGACTAAAATAATCCATCTCATAGAAGTTTGAGCATAGAGAATAATATTTTCTGAAGAGTCAAGCTAGTTTTTACTGAAGTTTAGAGTAAGGTAAGTTGTCCAGCTATTCTTCATAATTTCTGTAAGAACTTTGACTTTCCTGACTATTCTCTTACAAGGGTAATTTAAATTTACAGCTAAAAATAAAGACATTTTACTACATAGTCAACACAGACTTTATATGGTAACTCAAATTAGCAGACTTTTATATTTTAAAGACAATACTTTCTGAAGTAATTTGTACCTGTCCTGATAAGAAAATGTTCAGTGGACATTTCAACAAAATAATATAAAAATGTTTACTTGATTTCATTGTTTTCTAATTACAAATATTCATTTTTCTCTGTCATAATTTCTAAAATACTAATTATTGAATATTTTAGCCACTAATAATTGAGTTAAAGTTGATTCTACAATGAAATAAAACAACAATGTTCTGATAAATATAGGCTGGGAAAACTGACAAATAGGATTTTTTAAGGCAAAATTCCAGTTCACTTAGTTTTGTTCCATTTTAATAGCTCTAAGATAATGTTACTTAATTCTTTTCAACTTTTTTTTTTCTTTTTATCAAACTACTCAAATCTTAGCCTACCTACTCACCTCTTCTTCAATATATAATGCATTTCTTTAGACTTTTTAATCAGGTTTCTGTCCTCAGCATTCCACTGAAACTGCTATTTCCAAGATCACTAATGATTTCCTTATTTTGAATTCAACAGCCTTTCTAAATCAGTACTCTGGTTTCTACTAAAGGATGCCACTCTGATCTCTCTTAATGAATCCTCCTGTTATCTGCTGCACCTGCTTCCTTTCACCCAATCCTAAATGTGAACATCCACTAATATCCTATCCTTGTTCTTAGACTTCTTCTCATTTCACTCTATAATTCCTCCCTTCAAATGAGCTCATTCTTTCCTTTGGTTTCAAGTACTTATTTCTGAATGACTCCAAAATATATTCTCCAGCACCACCTTCCCCAAGTTCTAGCCACACATTTCCCACTAGCAACTGCAGAACTCCATTTGAATGACATGTTTGAACATGAATTTAAACATGCCATCCATTCATGCATCAACAAATATTTATTTGGAAACTTACCATGTATAAGCATATTCTGGACAGTAAGAAGTTCATGATCTGGTAGAGAAAGAAGGTAGGTAAATTGATATCTCCATTGAATTTTCTATAATTTAGCTAGTGGTGATAATGTTGCTGTAAGCACTGGAGTACAGATACCTCTTTGAATTAGTATTTTTGTATTCTTTGGGTAAATATCTAGCAGTGCAATTGCTGCATTATAGGGTATTTATATTTTTAACTTCTTGAGGAACCTCCATACTGTATTCCAGAGCTGCTGTACCAGCTTGCATTCCCACCAACAGTATAAGAGGGTTCCCCTTTCTCTGCATCCTTGTTAACATTTGCTGTATCCTGACAGGTTCATCATACTGAGAGGAGAAAAGCTAAGACATAAACTGTAGAAACAGTGATGTAGCCTCAAAATCTGTTCTTTTATGTACAGAAACCCACCTTGTGTGACTTAAAACAATTATTGCAGTAGAGACAATTATTATAGATTTAAAAATATTTAGAAAAAAGCTTAATCCTATTTTATACAATGACATGCCATCTGTCAACTCAACTAATCTTTAACAAAGCAGGGAAGAATATCCAATGGAAAAAGGACAGTCACTTCAATAAATGGTTTTGGGAAAATTGGACAGCCCATGTAGAAGAATGAAACTGGACCATTTTCTCACACCATATACAAAGATAAACTCAAAATGGATGAAAGACCTAAATATGAGACAGGAATCTATCAAAATCCTAGAGGAGAACACAGGCAGCAACCTCTTCCACCTCAGCCAGAGCAACTTCTCATTAAACACGTCTCCAGAGGCAAACAAAAAATGACTTATTGGGATTTCATCAAGATAAAAAGCTCTGCACAACAAAGGGAACATTCGACAAAACTAAAAGGTAACCTAAGGAATGGGAGAAGATGTTTGCAAACGGTATATCTGATAAAGGGCTGGTATCCAAGATCTATAAAGAACTTAGCAAACTCAACACCGAAAAAACAAATAATCAGTTAAGAAATGGGCAAAAGACATGAATAGATGTTTCTCCAAAGATGACATACAAATAGCCAACAGATAACATGAAAAAAATGCTCCTTATCCCTTGGCATCAGTGATATACAGATCAAAACCACAATGAGATACCACCTCACACCAGTCAGAATGGCTAAAATTAAGAAGTTAGGAAACAACAAATGTTGGCGGGGATGCAGAGAACAGGGAGCCCTCTCACACTGTTGGTAGGAATTCTAGCTCATACAGCGCTCTAGAAAACAGTATGGAGTTTTCTCAAGAAGTTAAAAATAGAGCTACCCAGGTCCCAGCAATTGCACTACTAGGTATTTACCCCAAAGAATTTGAATTTGAATTTGAATTATGTTGTCCTATAGCAACATGAAAATACTTTTTCAGGGAAGAGAATCAAAATCATAAGGGTTCAATACATGGCACAAATGCTATTTAAAAATCTGCCCTTTGTTAGGCAATTTTATTAGCAACAACAAAAAAAGAACTAAAATATATCTGAAATTGATGCTACTAACCAACCTCCTTACTTTCCACAGTCTCACCTAACTCTCATGTAAAGAGTATGGATGAACACACATTGCCTGGTTAGGCATCATTCAGTCTTTTTCTTTCTTTTCAGGAATCATCCAGTCTTAAATGGCAACTATAGACCCATAGTCACATGACAAGATTTTAATGCACCATTGACATAATTTTTGTTTAATACCTATACACTAAGTGAATGTGTAAATAACATAGTGTTTAGGAGTGAGTTCTGGAGTCAGAACAACTTGTGTTCTTTTTTTTTTCTTCTTCTTTTAAGCAGGCTCCATGCTCCATGTAGAACCCAACATGGAACTTGAACTCACAACCCTGAGATCAAAACCTGAGCTAAGACCAAGAGTTGGATACTTAACCAACTGAGCCACTCAGGCACCCCCAAAACAACTTGGGTTCTAATCTCTGTTCTGTCATTTGTAACTCTTTGATCTTGACCAATATACCTAATGTTTCTGGGTCTTAGAGATACTCTCTCCAATTTTATGAAATAGATCTAAATAATAGTACTTATTAGTGTTATTATAAAGATAAAACTAATTAGGATAATGTATGTGAAGCACTGGGCACAGTGTCTGATATATATATGTTGCATAAATAAATGTTAGCTTTTACTATTAATAGAGTTAAATCTTGATTAGTCATGTTAATGAATGAGTAATGAAACAAAAAGCTCTGGGGTGCCGGGGTGGCTCAGTTGTTAAGCATCTGCCTTCAGCTCAGGTCATGATCCTTGGGTCCTGGGATCAGGACCCATGTCTTTTGGGCTCCCTGCTCAGCAAGAAGCTTGCTTCTCCCTCTCTCCCTCCCCCTGCTTGTGTTCCCTCTCTCACTGTGTCTCTCTCTATCAAATAAATAAAATCCTTAAAAAAAATCTAATAACACTGACACTGAATACTTTTAAATATATAATCTTTGAATTTGTTGTGATATGTTTTAACTTATATTTAAACTTTACTTAATGTTCTGGCAATCTGCAAAACTTCAAACAACCTAATAAAGCCAAAATGTGAGGGACTAGACTAGCAAATAATCCCTTTGCTTAGAATTCTGCTAAACCAAGTGTAAAATGTCAGTTTTGCCTCTCATATTAATAAAAACAGTCTTAATAAATGAACAGCCCCTTCTCTCTAATTATACTTTCATTTAATTTTGATCTGGATTGGGGGAAGTCATTAAGTACTAGGCGTAAAAGGCTTTCTTGTGGGCTACAAAGCAGAACTGAAAGCAAACAGATGGTCATAGTCGCTGACAAATTGTCAATATGTTTAATTTTATCAGTAAGAGATGAAATATCACATTCAGCCTTAATTATTCAATTAAGTAGCAGAAAATATTTCTATAAAAAGATATATGTTTGATTGTGCAATGTATATTTTAGAGAAGAATTTAGAGATTAACTACAGAGAATTAGAACATTTGACCTGAATGTGTCTGGGGTTTCAATTTATTTTTTTCCCCCAGGCCAATCCAGGGGGAAAACTGACCTTAAGGTACATAGATCAAAATGCCTCCTCAGTAGAGAAACTAGTCTTTGAGCTAGAGATGAATCCATTTTATCTTTCTCTTCTACCAGATCATAAACCTAAATTTATACTAAATTCCCAAAATACATTCTTCCCTAAAACCATTTGACTTTTAAGTGCTCAAGAATCATCATTGCTGATAATTGTGTTTTCCAAGCATCTTTAAGTTGGGCTAAATTATTCCAAAAACTTTTCCATTGTTGCTGTGAAATTTAGGAAGTCAGTCATCGAATATAGGGCACCAAGTTGAAAGCACTAATATTGAGTTCCTGCATTAACCTAGAGAATGCTGTCATTTTCCACTGCTTAGAGTATCCAAAAAGTATGTCCAAACATTCAAAGAACAGTTCCTGATTTTGTTCTTTTAAATAGTTTGTAAATACCTTTAAACAGCATCCAAACAAACCTTGAAAGCTATAACAAAGATCATACATCAAATCAATGTTCATTATAAATGCAGACTCAGAGCAGCAAAATACTCTGCCACTTAAAATACAATTACGTGAGAATCATATAAATGAAGAACTGTAGTGTTTTATTCCACATCTATATTATCCAAATCAAAAAAATACTGTGACTAGTGACTCATGCTTTGGCAATCACAAGCATTTATTTACTTGTTTTTATAAGTTGTGCACTGAACGCTGCCATAAAAAAATGTGTATTTCATTTCTTACATGGATAATAGTTTGTTTTAACAGTCATAAAAGAGATCATTTTTAAAAAGTCATTTCATAAACCCCTCAGAAACCGTCTATGTATCACAATCTTAACATTTCTACATCAAGCATACCTAGAATACATAGAGATCATAAAACAGAGATTATTATGGGTCCAGGGAAAAGAAGTATGAGAAAAAAATCCTCCCAAACCAGTTAAAATTCTCCAAGCAATCATCACTCTAGCAATTCTCATCAAAACCCAATGCTGAATTTTGTTAAAAGTTATTGAAATTTATTAAGATACACAGGGTCTGTGTTTTCTATTCCTTTTCCATTAAATATAAATGTATAATGCATTACAATCTTGACAAAAAAGGTATATACTTCTGTGTTACAGTTGGTCAAGACATGCACAAATAGTTCTGAACAGACAGAAATCACCTCCTATAGTCAGACAACTTTGGAATTGCATTCCTGCTGAATGATTTCCATAAAAAGAAACTGTATTAAGGTCTGAATTTCTTCTACCTTGACCTATAAAAAATAGTTCCAAATGGGAATGTCTTATCTCCATGGTCTTGAGTGAAGAGTCATTTACCCCACTTATTGACATTCAACTTTAGACATGCTATCCCTCCTCCACATCAGCTCCTCATTTTTCTAATCCATGTATGTATATATGCTCAGGTAATTCTTCCACATATAGGGGATAGTCATTTCTGTACCTCTCCTCTAATGTTCACATTTATCTTCTCATGCTTCCTCTACATGCATCACTGGGACAATGTATTTTTTGGTGGTTAAATACATGTTACTGTATTTAAACAGCTTGTGTTGGATTCAAGTTCTGTGGCTTTCTAGTTATGTGACCTTGAGAAAGTTGTTTAAACTTTCTGAACCTGTATTTCCTTATCTTAAAAATAGAGATAATCATAAACTTAATTCACAGGACTAGAAATTGTAAAGAAAAGGTGAGATAGTACCTGATACACTTAATTGTTCCTATTATTATTATTACTTTATTTTTTTATTATTATGTTACATTAGTCACCATACAGTATGTCGTTAGTTTTTGATGCAAGAAAACCATTGTAAAACCAACCTACTTGCTTTCATTTCTAAACTTTTGAGAAGCAAGTGCTAACTGTGTTGGGGCAGAGTTGAGTAAACACTTGAAAACTGTTTTTTGTTTTGTTTTGTTTTGTTTAAATCAGTCTATGAAGGAAAAGGAGTCTTGAAATAAGAACAGAACAAGTTAATGTTGTTTTGGACTTACCATAGATTCTCCTCTAGCTGATAAAACATCTAATATTGGTAATTTTTATAACAACCATTAGAAGGAATCAGAAAACAGTGAGAAATTACAAATTCAAAACCAAAAGCTTTCTTTTAAATGCTCTTCAGAGACCTACACTTAGTAATTTATAGGACTGTCTCATTTTGACCAATTATTGTGTTCCCGTTAAGATTTTTGCCCCAAAATTTCTAAATCGTGTGTTAAAAACTATATGGTAGCAATTTTAATGAAAAAACCTTAGTATTTGCAAACTGAATAGTCTCTATTTGTGTTATAAATGAAGTATACTCACTTTATACTGTTTTAGCACTATTTAAAAGTACCCACGCTTTTAAAAAAACTATTTTGGCATTATGCATAATTTTGATAACAGGCTCATAAAACTATAATTAGTAAAACAATATACAAATCTCTACTGATAAGAAAAAAATCGAAACAAAACACAAGTAGCATAAATATTTCCTATTTGTATAGTCTTCAGCAATCCAGTCTAACAATGTGCATAAGAAGAGACAGCAGTCATTTTTTAAGGCCCTTAGAAACTTAAGTCTTAACAAAGAGGTACAATTATTCTTTAATAGAAATTATGAAAGGAGTTTATTTTTTAATCTGCTTTTGGGGGAGGGGCAGAAGAGCAAGAAAGCAAAGAGTAAATGGCAATATTGGAGCTGCATATCACCCAAAATGAAACTAACTTCCTGATCTGTTTAATCTAATAAGGAATTTAAGTAAGGTTATTAAGCTGGTCTTTAAAATTTTACAATTATTGTATTGGATTTGAGACTCGGAGTAACTCAAATATTACTTTGAAATATCAAAATTAATATATGTGGTTAATAATAAAGCAAGAAGCTCATGAAGTGAGGTTCAAAGACAATATGAAAATTTTATGTTTTCAACCTGAACTTGCTAAAAAAATGTCAAGTTTTCTGTCAGAGAACTGTCTAAACACATCCACGCATAGTGTCTAGAGAAGACAAATTTCAAAGTTCAAGGTTCTTGTGATTTCACATAACCTTCAATTTTATCCCAAACCCACCTAGGGGTAAATAAGCAAAACAAACAGCAACAGTAAAAACACGGAATAGCTGCTGCTCTAAAGCTCAGAAGAGGAGAATGATTACATCCTACATCCAGAACTCTTCTATCTACTCTTGCTACTGTTAGCTTTGTTGAGTTGTGAAAAACAGGCACTTTCATTTATCATGGAGATACAGTCAGGTTACATCCCAGTTTATCCTATTGCTTCCCACAGCTGCTTAAGAATTGTTATTCTAAATTAAAAGCACATGAATCCAGGGAGGAACTGTCCTAGCATTTGAAGAAGCAGCAACTGGAGTCTACCACTACACAAGCCACTTACTTGTTAGTTCCCTTTCTAGTTCTCAATATATTTGAAGCAGTTAGAAACTGTTAGAAGTCAAATCTTTGGGGGAAAAAAGTCAAAATAAGGGACACTATGGAAAGAAAAAACAGGTCCCTTGTCACATTGCTTTTTAAAAAAACCCACAACTTTGCACCATTGTTCTCAACTTCACCTCCCATTCTAACTAGTTCTAACACTCTTTTTAGGCTGAGTTTAAACAACCTCTCCTACACACTGGCAAAATGACTCTTTGATTAAAGCGGCCTCACTTCAAAAATAATCGCAATGCCTCGGTAGGCCTCCACTCAATATCATCAGCCGGCGCATGTTTTACATCCTTACAGAAGGGCACGGCAGCCCTTCGTCTCAGTACCTAAAACACAAATGTCAAATTTCCCACTCCTGAAACTCACCAGTCTGTGATTTTACTTGACTTTTTCCACTAACTTTAAAGACCCTATATATATACCACCTTTCCCCATCTACCAAAACTCAGTAGCTTTTCTTTTCCTTCAAAGAAGAAATGTGATCTTAACATCATAAGGCAAACAAAGCTAAACTCCACGGAAAAATGAAATCGAAGCAACAAAGGAAAGAAAGAGAAGGGCAGGACGCGGAAGACGCTTGTGTCCTCTGAAGGAACAGCTGCCCTGATGAACTTCTGCAATTTAACGGTTCTGGGGCAATAGGAGATAGGTGTGTAGGAAAACAAAGGCGGTTTCCCCACCCTCCTTACCGCCGTAGAACCAGAGGAAGATGCAATATACACACGGATCACCATCCTGGGAACAAAGGCCGCTGTTGTTTGGGTCGTGCAAACGGCTAGAGAGCAGCTGCAGCAAAGGCTGGAATCGAGGTAGAGGTGGAAGAGAGGTGGGAAGAGAAGGGTGGGGGTAGGTGGAAGGGGAACTCGCCCGAGTCCCGCCTTCTCCTTTGACTGCTTTCAGTGAGCTCAGAACACTGCAGTCCCAGCCCCAAAGCCTGGAAAACACAGGCTCCTTTGCATCCTTCCTTCCTTCCTTCCTTCCTTCCTTTCTTTCTTTCTTTCTTTTTTTTTTTTTTTAAATAGGGAATCTCGAATAGCACCGCGAGATCTGTTGAAACCTTTTTTTTTTTTTTTTGACTGTTCTATCCCCAAGAAGTGGTAAAGAAGAAAGAAAAAACAAAAGGGAGCATTGAATTAAATTGCATTAGAATGAAAGACATTTTACCACAGAAAGTGAAAGTTCTGCGCATATAACTTCCTGCTTAGAAATGTATGCAAATAAGAAGACAGATCTTCCTTGAAAGAAGACTCTGTGTTGAATCCAGAGCCCATGCCTTCAAAGCCTTGCGCATTTTAAGACTCCTATTATGTAATGATCATTCTGAAGTTAGATGGTAGCAGAAATCCGGCACTGAAGAAGTGAGCAATGGCACAGAAGATTTAAGAAAAGTTTCAAGTTTCCCTAAGACCAGAAATGGCAGGACTGGCTTCCTTTATGAGTTTTACTTTTTGTTATGATAGTGAATCCTGTCTCTGTGAAAATTTTCAGGAGGCCTGACTGGCAAACTCAATAATGGAGGAAGAAATTGCAAACAATAAAAAATTGAAAATACGGTATAAGAAAGTGAATGATTTTTGTTTTGTTTTATTTTTTAGTTGACTGAAGAAAGGGAGTTGAATTATATGTTGCAGGGATGTTGAAATGATGAACAGAGAGAACAAATGGTTATTTGTAGCTCTAAGGAGATGTATAAACAATCGATAATGTTCAGAGAGGGACCCTATTCTTAAGAGTATAATTTCATTTTCCCAGATTATGTCAAATGAACAGAAATAAGAAACTTGCAAGATGAATGAGAGTGAGTTGAAGGAATCAGTCACCTGTCCTGCTTCTTTACTTTTCCTTTGCAGTCTTTCCTCCTTCTCCATCACTTTTGTCTAGAATCAATAATTGTAATACCTTATCTTAACTGTTCTCTGTTCACAGGATCTCCCTTCTTCAAACTATGTGATTCATACAACAACTTTGAGAAATATATGTTATTATAACAATTTTGTAGATGAAGAAACTGAGACTCAGGAAAATAAGTAATTTCCCCAATGTCTTATAGCTGGTAAATTCCAGAACCAGGACTCAACCTCAAGTCTAACCAACTTCAAAGGTTCCCTCCTAACCATCACTGTATCACATCCCTGAAACAGGGAAAGAACTCAATAATTGTTAGCTATTTTTCCTCCTAAAATTTTACTTTCATATATCAATAAAGACAATGTAGGCTGAAATACTTTGGATAGTTCTTCAATGACTATCAAACAAAACCTAAATTATGTTTTTGAGGATCTCCTTCCATGATCTTACCCTACAAGATCCATAGTCTTACCCATTGCTCCTCCAAACTTCCCTGCATAATCATTATTGACTCCTCATTGGAATCACCATATTTATTCTTATTTTCATGCCTTTGCTCTTTCTGTCCCATTCTTCACTCTCCCTCCACATCCTTATACCCTAGGCACTCTTATTTTGGAAACACCACTACACAGTGTAGCAAAATTTTAAAAAATTCAAATGTACCTATCTTCTTACTTAAATATAAATAATATAAATGTTAAATAAAATATATTAATATTTTATAACTCCGTTTCTAAATTCAAAATTACTTAGCACCAAGTAATTCATTAAATCATGCTTGATAGTGATTTCTCTGCAACCATTATATATATATGAATTCTGCTACTGTAGAAGAAAAAAATCTAAATTCCAAATTGTTTTCAAGTGAAATGAAATATTAATGAATACTAAATTTAATATTTAAAGAAGCTGACATGGTCATGTTTTGTATATATTTAGTTAAGTATTTCCTTTTTTTTAAAGATTTTACTTATTTATTTGATGGAGACACAGATCACAAACAGGCAGAGAGGCAGGCAGAGAGAGAGGGAAGCAGGCTCCCTGCTGATCAGAGAGCCCAATGCAGGACTCGATCCCAGGACCCTGGGATCATGACCTAAGCTGAAGGCAAAGGCTTTAACCCACTGAGCCACCCAGGTGCCCCTGGTTAAGCATTTCTTAATTGTGATTATGTAGTCTTCTTTTTGTATTATGGGGTAAATAATACTTTCACTTTCTCAACAGTTTAAAAATAGGAAATATTTTTGCTTCTGGCAATAATGGATTGGGTGATCTGGGACAACCTTTTTGCTAAAGGCAATTTAAAATTTTAGAAGACACCTTACAAAATCTTCTTAATAATATCAAAGACCTAGGCAGGAAAGTAAGGAATTACCAGGGTAAGAAATGGGGATCGATTACAACTCCAAAGGACTCAGTGATAAATTAGAGCTGCTTTTGCCCAGGGTCCATTTGCTGAGCAAGAAAATGAAGCTTCTAAGCAGACCTACTCTTTTGAAGATAATCCACCTAGAGACTCCTAACCCTGAGTGGTGTGTGAGAACATAAGCAGCCTCAACTTGAGAGGGGAAAGTGCTGTTCTGGAGAAACAAGTATCAGTTAAGGCAAGGAGGTAGAAAGAACACAGGAAAGGTTGAAGATGTAGATTTTTCTCATCATAAACAGAACCCCCAGTGAATATAGTAAAAAAGGTTTGGGTGGAAGGAAATACGGAGATTGAAACTGAGATAGAATTTCTGAATGGGAGATGGCTTCTAGCTCTTATCCTATGCAATATGTATGGACCTATATCTACCAGAAATTATTTGACTCTTGTTATGGAACTTTTCCATGTGACAGATCAGTTCGATTCTGTCTTATTCTATCTGCTCAACCTATTCCTACACTATGTACCCCAATCCTACCACTGTATGGGTTTTCTATTCTGTTCCATTGATCTATATGTCTGTTTTTCTGCCAGTGCCTACGGTCCTGATGTCTACAGCTTTGTAATATAGCTTGCAATCTGGAATTGTGACCCCTCCAGTTTTGTTTTGTTTTGTTTTCAGGATTCCTTTGGTTCTTCAGGGTCTTTTGTGGTTCCACAAAAAAATTAGGATTATTTTTCCTAGTTCTGTGAAAAAATTGGTTGGTATTTTCATAGTGATGGCATTAAATGTCTAGATTGCATTGGGTAGTATAGCCATTGTAACAATATTTGTTCTTCCAATCCATGAGCATGGAATATTTTTTCCATTTCTTTCTGTCATTGTCAATTACTTTCATCAGTGATTTATAGTTTTCTTCTATTAGGTTTATTCCTAAATATTTAATGATTTTTGTGCAATTGTAAGTGGGATTGATTCCTTGATTTATCTTTCTGTTGCTTTATTATTGATGTATAAAAATGAAAGATTTCTGTACATTGATTTTGTATCCTGTGAATTTACTAAATTCCTTTATCAATTCCAGCAGGTTTTTTGGAGAGTTTTCAGGCTTTCTAAATAGAGTATTATGTCACCTGCAAACAATGAAAGTTTTACTTCTTCCTTGCCAGTTTGGATACATTTTATTTCTTTGTATAGTCTGATTGTTATGGTTAGGACTTTAAGTAATATATTGAATAAAAGTGGTAAGAGTGGACATTCCTTTCTTATTCTTGACCATAGAAAAACTCAGTTTTTACCTATTGAGGATGATATTAACAGTGGGTTTTTCATATATTGTCTTTTTATGTTGAGGAATGGTCTCTCATGTTGTGCTTTGTCAAATGCTATTTCTGCATCTACTGAAATGATCATATGGTTCTTATCCTTTCTTTTAGTAATGTGATTTATCACACTGATTGATTTGTGAATATTGATCCATATTTACAACACAGGAATAAATTCTGCTTGATCAGGGTGAATTATTTTTAAAAGATATTGTTGGATTTGATTTGCTAGAATTTTGCTGAGAATTTTTGCAGTTGTGTTCATCAGGGATAGTGAACCACAGTTCTTTTTTTTAAGTGCTGTCCTTATCTGGTTTTGTGTCAGGAGAATACTTGCTTCATAAAATGAACATGGAAGTGTTCCTCCCATTTCTGTTTTATGGAATAGTTTCAGAAGAATAGGTGTAAACTCTTCTTTAAATGTCTGGTGGAATTCACCTGTGAACATATCTTGTTCTGGAATTTTGTTTGTTGGGAGATTTCTGATTACTAATACAGTTTCTTTGTAGGTTATCAGTCTTTCTCTTTCAATCTGGTTAGGTTTTATATTTCTGAGAATCCATCCATTTCTTCCAGGTTGTCCAATTTGTTAGCATATTGTTTTGCATTTTATTTTCTTATAATTATTTGTGTTTCTTATAATTGTTTATGGTATTGGTTGTGATCTCTCCTCTCTCATTTGTGATTTTATTTATTTGGGTCCATTCTCTTTTCTTTTCGGAGAGTTTGGCTAGGGGTTTAACAATTTTATTAATTTTTTCAAGGAACCAGCTCCTGGACCCATAGATCTGTTCTATTGTGTTTTTATAAAATTTTTTAATATTATTTATTTCTGTTCTAATCTTTATTATTTCCTTTCTTCTGCTGTCCTTAATTAGTCATTTTTTTTTCTAGTTGCTTTAAGTGTAAGGCTATGTTGTTTATTTGAAAATTTTCTTGCTTCTTGAGGTAGGTCTATAGTGTTATATACTTTCCTCTTTTGATGGCTTTTGCTCTATCCCAAAGGTTTTGGACTGTACTGTGTTCATTTTCATTTGTTTCATGTACTTTTTTTAATTTTTTGATTTATTGGTTGATCCATTCATTGTTTAATAGATTGTTGTTTAATCTCCATGTATTTGTGGACTTCCAGATTTTTTTTTAATTGTTGATTTTTAGCTTCATAACACTGTGGCCAGAACTGTTTCATGGTATGATTTCAATCTTTATGTATTTGTTTGGGCTTATTTTGTGACCTAGTATGTGATCTCTTCTGAAGAATTTTCTATGAGCACTTGTAAAGAATGTGTATTCTGCTGTTTCAGGGTGGAATATTCTCAATACATCTGTTAAGTCCTTCTGGACAAGTGTGTCATTCACAGCCATTGTTTCCTTGTTGATTTTTTGTCTAGATGGTATGTCCATTGATGTAAATGGGGTGTTAAATTCCCTACTTTTATTGTATTATTATCAAATAGTTCTCCTAAGTTTGTTATTAATAGTTTCATATATTTGTGGACTCCCATGTTGGGTGCATAAATATTTACTTACAATTTTTATATCTTCTTATTGTCTTGTCCCCTTTATCCTTATATAGTGTCTTTTATTTTTTATTTTTTATTTTTTTGGTCCCATTACATTCTCTCTTTCAAAGTCTAGTTTGTCCAATATAAGTATTGTACTCCAGCTTTTGTTTCACATCCATTTGAATGATAAATATTTCTTCATACCCTCACTTTCAGTCTGCAGGTGTCTTTAGGTCTAAAATGAGTCTCTTAGAGGCAGCATATAGATTGTAGTTGATGTTTTATCCATTCTGACATGTTATATCTTTTTTTTTATTTTAAAATTTTTTTATTTATTTGAGAGAGAGTGAGCATGTGAGAAAGAGAGAGAGCAAGAATAAGGGGAAGACAGAGGAAGAGGGACAAGCAGACTCCCTGCTGAGTGGGGAACTCAATGTGGGGTTTGATCGTAGGACCCTGGGATCATGACCTGAAGTGAAAGCAGATACTTAACTGACCGAACCACACAGGTGTTCATGTGCTATGTCTTTTGATTGGAACATATAGTCTCCTTGCTTTCAAAGTAATTATTGATAGACATGCATTTATTGCCACTTTATTACTGGTTTTGTGGTTGTTTCTTGAGATTTTTCTGTGATCCTTTCATGTCTTTCTCCTCATGGCTTGTTCAGTTTCTTTAATGATATATTTGGATTCCTTTCTCTTTACTTTTGCGTGTTTACTAGTGGTTTTTGACATATAGTTACCAGTAGGTTTATTTATATACAACCTCCTCTGAAAATAGCAGTCTATATTAAATTGATGGTCATTTAAATTTGAGCCCATTCTTCTCTTCTTCCCATGTTTTTGGTATATGTTATTATATTTTATATATATATTTGTGAGTTCTTTGACTAATTTTGTAAAGAAATATTCACTTTTACTGCTGTTGTGTCTCCAGTCTTTATACCGACACTTTTGGACTCTCCTTTCCCCTCAAAATATCCCCTTTAATATTTCTTGCAGAGCTGATTTAGTTGATCACAAACTCCTAAAGTTTTTGTTTGGGAAACTTTATTTCTCCTTCTATTCTGAATGAGAGCCATACTGGATAGAGTATTCATGACAGCAGATTTTCTCATTCAGCACTTGGAATATATCATACCACTCTCTTCTGGCTTGCCATGTTTATTTTGAAAATACTGCAGCTAGCCTTATGCGTTTTCCCTGGTGAGCTAACGACTTCTTTTGTCTTGCTGCTTTTAAGATTTTTTCTTTATCACTATATTTTGCAAATTTAATTACAATATGTCTTGGTGTTGGCCTGCTTTTGTTGATTTTGATGGGAGTTCTCTGTGCCTCCTGGATCTGGATCTGTTTCTTTCCCCATATTAGGGAAGTTGTCAGCTATTATTTCTTCAAATAAGTTTTCTGCCCCCTTTTCTCTGTCTGCTTCTTTTGGGACTCCTATAGTATGAAGATTATTACTTTTGATGGAGTCACTGAGTTTCCTAAGTCTATTCTCATTTTGGATAATTCTTTTTTCTCTCTTTTGTTCAGCTTCATTGTTTCCTTTACTTGTCCAATCTAGGTCATTAATTCATTCATCTGCTTCTTCTAGCCTGCTCTTCATTACATCATATATATTGCTAATCTCATTTATTGCACTCTACATCTCTGGTTCTTCTTCTTCTTCTTTTTTTCCTCTTATCTTTGTGGTAAGGGTCTCACTGATGTCTTCTATTCTTTTTTGAAGCCCAGTGAGTATCCTTCTGATTGCTGCTTTAAATTCTCTGTCAGACATGTTACTTATATCTTTTTCACACAGATATCTGGCTGTGACTTTCTCTTGTTCTTTCATTTGGGATAAATTTCTGTCTTCACATCTTGTCTAAGTCTCTATCTTCTTTGTGTTAGAAAATCCAGTTATTTCTCCTGCTCCTGAAAATAATGGTGTTATGATGAAAAGGTCATGTAGTGCTCAGGGCATGTTGTTTCAGGGAGTGTCTCTTCAGTGTGTGCACTGTGTGCTCTGTTGTCTTCTGCCTGCTCTATCCTTCAGGCCAGTCATCTGCAGAGGCTCTCCTTGCCTTTGTTTGGTCCCTGGTCTGAATGTAACAAGTTTTTATTAAGTGTGTTCTGGTATGCTTGTAAAATGAAATCTGTCACCACCTCCACTGGAACTGAGGCCCTGAAAAACACTCTGGTACAGAGATGTGGTGTGGTCAGGAGTTCATGCTGGTCTCTTGGGGGAGGGGTCCACAGCACAAGGATTGAGGTAAGCTTGACAGAGAGGGGCAGTTTTACTGGAACTCAGTTGGATGGGACTTTGTTTAAGCAAGTTAGGCAGCCAGTGTGGGCACTTCAGTGTTTCCTGTAGGAAGCTCTGCATTTATACTAAGGAACTAAGGAAGGAAATGATGCCAGCCACCTCATTTGTTCATGGAGAGGTGTCTATATGAAACCTGCTCCTCAGGGAGCATGCCAAGAATAGCAAATAATGGCCCCACTGTGTGCCCCAGGCCTCTTCACATCACTGTTTCTATGCTCTCTGCCCAGGGGTTGTTTCCCTGTTTTCTCTCCAAGAGCAGCACAGTGCCCTCTGGGCTGTTTCCCAGTCAAACCCACTGGCATTTAAAACTCCAGGCTGTAAGCCCTGCTGGTTGTCAGAACTCATAAAGATCCAACCACTCTCCTTTTCTGAGGCAATGGTTTTGGGGAAATATTCTCCCTGTGGATCCCCCTATCTGCTCCTCTCCTCTTGCCCTTTTGCATGACTATAGCTCCCTCTGCAGCACCTGAAATCTGTTTCTCCCCTAAAGGTGCTCCCTTCTGCTGCACCTGAAATCTGTTTCTCCCCTAAACCACACCTCTACACTTCCTACTTCTTTGATGTTGCCTTTTTTCTCCCTATAGTTGTGGAGTTTGTTCTATCAATCTCCAGGTCAATTTCTGGGGTATTTATGATGATTTTAGTTATCTAGCCATGTTCATGGTATAAGGAAGGCCTAGGGTCCTCTTACTCCTCTATCTTCTTGCCTCTCCTTTTGACCCTTTTATTTGTTATAAATATTGTCTTCCAGCCTGAGACAGGGCATTTTATAATTTTAACAGTGCCATTTTTACATTGTTTAAATATATCAATCTCTTTCTTCTATTTAGTTTGCTTTATGTAAAATCTTAAAGAAATCTTCCCAGACCCTGGAGACATGAAAATATCTTCTTACATTCATTTACAAAGTTTTATTATGATTCTTTTTACTTTTATAACTAGAATCTGAGACTGATACACATGAAAGATTTGAGATATGGATCAAATTTAATTTTTCCACATAGATATCCAATTTTTCTATCACTAGTAGTTGATAAAAACACCCATTTCCCACTGCTTTGCAATGCCACTTTTGTCAAAGATCAAGTGATTGTACATTCATGGATCGTTTCTGGTATTTGTATTCTATTCCCTCGCCTTGACCGCTTTTGATGATTTTTGTAGGTTTAGAGGAAAGCAAACTGCACCCTGACCTCCCTCTCAGAGAGAAGCCTCAGTCTGGCTGCAGAGCCCAAATAAATTCCCCCTTGGCCGCTGGCAGAGCAGGTTCCGAGTCACGGTCCCTGGGGACGCAGGATCTTTTGCTTGTACCCAAAACCACAGCAGTGGCGGCTGTCTGGGCAGCTCCAGACTGCCAGAGAGGTTCCAAGCAGCGATTGCACACTGAGATTTTCCCACTGGCCCGGGCTGGGAGTGCCTGGTCTTTCTGGGTCTAAGAGCGCCGGGCTTGCGTGCACTTCTCTCACAGGAGGGTGAGGGTCGTGCATGCATCTCAGGCTCTGGTGATATGGCGTGGGTTTAAGAGCACCAGGCTGGGCCTTCACGCACCTCTCTCAGGGGAGGGTGAGGGGCGCGCGCATCTCAGGATCTATTAGCACGGCTGAGTGTTCTGCCATCTGGCGAGGCTCCCAGCCCCTCACAGGAGCCGGACCCCATGCGTTCTCGGGTGTGCTGGTGGCTCAGGGACCAAGACCTGGTTTCTCCACAGCACTCTCTCTGGCTTAGCGCCAGGGGAGGCTGTCCTGGGTCCCAGGACTTAAGCCCCTGTCTCTAGCCACCCTGATTCCCACAGTCCGCCCCCCGTGGTCCTTTGCTCTCTTTGAGTGCTTTCAACCAGTCTCCAAGTTAATGCTGGTCCCCAAACACAAGGCACTCTCATATTGAGGTATTACTTTCCAATCGGTCGCCTCTGGTGGCTCCCTCCTCCTTTTGTTTATCTTCCAGTATCAGTCTGACATTCCCACTCCGCTTTACCTGCCCACTGGCATCTTCTGCCCCTGTAGAGATCCAGACGTGTATAATTCTGATCTCAGGCTGATTTCATGTGTGATCGGAGTTCTTTGGTAGGTAATCAGCTCACTTTAGGGTACAGGTTGAAACCGCGCCTCCTCCTAGTTCCCCGCCATCTTGTCCCCTCCTATTTGTATTCTATTCCATTTGCCTATTTGTCTACCCTTGCACCAACATCACACTATCTTAGTTACTGTCAATTTTAATATCTTGAAACGTGGTATTGCAAGTTCTCTTACTTTGGTCCTTTTCATTAAGTCTTCACTCTTTGTAGTCCTTTATATTTCCTTTTAAAAAGTTAGAATAGGGGAAGAGGGGCAAGATAGAGGTAGAGTAGGGGACATCATTTCATTTGGTCCCTCAAATTTACCTGGATATCTATCAAACCATTCTGAACACACACACGAATTTCACCTGATATGTAAGAAGATTTATCTGGATATCCACAAGCAGAAAAATGGCTACTTTTTGCAAGGTAGGAAGTATGGAACCTCGAACCTTCAGGGGAAATATCTGAAGATAAACAGATGAGGGAGAGAACCTCCATAAGCTGGCAGCTTGAAAGTGATGTAACACTGGAGCAAAAAAAAACAGGAACCTTGGAAATCTATTCTAGTTAGAGGCACTCCCTTCTGTAAAGGGCACAGGGAGTGAGTAAGGTAGAATTCTAGGTAGATCATTGTGGTCTCAGGATTCTAGGAGACTCAGAAAGAATGGGGGAGCCAAAACTGATACCATGCCCAAGCAGTGGAACAGAGAGACTGGTTTTGGTCAATGAGCCCAGGGGACACTTTCAGCTCTGGGCACCATAAACCACAAGGCAAGCAGGTAGGGAGACTGCCTTCTGCCTAACCATACTGAAAAGGACTAGAAAAGGATTAGAAGGTTTGGGCTGTCATCTAATATCCTAGAGGAAATATAGAATGGCTTGCAGCCAGGACAGGGACATCTCTCAGAGTGGTGTGGCCCATGAAAGAACACTGGGGTAGCACTATTGTGACCTAGGAGCTGCAGAAAAGAGTGCATGAGCAAGCCCATGCCTGCTGGCAATTGCAAAGTCACAAAGCACAGAGATGCTTGTGGATCCCCATGACTCCCCCAGGAGAGGTGTGACAGACACAAGTTCCATGAATCTGTGGAGTCTGGTACAGGCAGAGGTGGAGACAGTTTGATTTGGAGGATTTGTGGCAGTGGGGGACCTTGATAGTATAACTTCGGGCTGGAGATTCCTGCATGCCATTTTTCCTTTGACCCTCTAAAGAGAAGTGGAAAAACTCCATGGAACAAAAGCCACACAGCCAACCTGCTCACATTAAGCCTATCCACCTTGACAAGGGGTGGGGCAACCCTGACCCACAAAGACACCTGAGAAGCAGATAGCTGCCCCCTCCCCCAGAAGACAGACTGGAAGAATGGGTGAATGAGAAGCTTATTTCCCCCAGGACTGTAAAAATCCAGCACTAGGGGAAAATAATATAGTGAGCTCCAGGTGTTCCCCTCAGGACTTGCTTATACTTCAGACTAAAATTTGACATTTCTGTTTTAGTTTATTCTTTTTATTTTTTTAACCCTGTTCTCATTTCAAATACATTTATATTTTCCAACCTATGTTTTTAAGTCACTGCTTAACTTATTTTTTCACAAGTTTTATAGATTTATGCCTCACATTAGCCCATTTTTCACTCTTCAGTTTTATCTTGATATATATGTAAGTTCTGATTTCTTTGCAATTTGGGGGTATAGAGTCTTCTAAACAGAGACCAGAAATCAAGTAGGAACAGGCAGATCATCCTGCTGTGTCCACTTGAGAGATTATAATCTCTCTACCCACTCCTCTCCTCCCCGCCTCTTTTTTTTTTTCCTCTTTACATTTTTCTCACTTTCTTATTGCTTTGGATCATCTTGACTTTGGTGGCATATTTGTTTTAGCTTTCAACCACTTTGGATTTTTTCTAAGGTGCATTTTGCTTAGGTAGTGGTTGGTATTTTGGACTCTGTACATTCCCTCAACCATCCCTCAACAGACTGACTGGGAAGAGGAACTCTCAACAAAGGAAAGAACCAGAGATGATGTCATCTGCCACAGATTGAATGGACATGGATATAAGCAAGACGTCAGAGATAGACTTCAGGGTAGCAATCATGAAGTCAATAGCTAGGCTTGAGAAAAGCATTAGTGACAATATGAATGTCTATGGGCAGAAATGAGATCTAGTCAGGTTGAACTTAAAAATGCCATGAATGAGATGCAGTCTAAACTAGATATTCTCACACCCAGAGTAAATGAACCAGAAAAACAAATTAGTGATAAAGGAAGTAAGCTGAGGAAGGTAGAGATAGGAAGCCAGTAACACATGAGAAAAGACTTAGATCAACACCACCATGAAATATTCCAGTGTCATAATTATTGGGATCCTTGAGGAGGTGGAGAGAGAGAGAGAAAGAGGATTAGAAGGTGTATTTGAGTAAATCATAGCTGAGAACTTCCCTAACCTGAAGGAAAGCATTTTTGTCCAAGAGGTAGAGAGGACCCCTCCCAAAATCAATAAAAATAGATCAACACCCTGGAATATAATACTGAAGCTTCCAAAATTACAGCCAAGAAAACTATCCTGAGAGCAGCTAGGGGGAAGAAATTTCTTATGTACAGAGGGAAGAGCATCAGAATAACATCAGACCTATCCACAGAAACCGGGCAAGCCAGAAAGGGTTGGCAAGACATATTCAGGGTATTACATAAGAAGAACATGCAGCCAAGAATACTTTATTGAGTTAGGCTGTCATTCAGTACAGATGGAGAGATCAAGAGCTTCCAGGATTGGCAGAAACTGAAAGAATGTGTGACCACCAAAGAATGTGTGGCCAGCCCTGCAAGAAATATTAAGGATGATCTATAAAACAAGAAAGACCCCCCCAAGAGCAGTGTAGATGAGAAATTAACAGAGACAGTCTATAGAAACAGGGACTTTACAGACAAAACAATGATACTAAATTCATATCTTTCAATAGTTACTCTCTCAATGTGAACAGGCTGAATGCTCCCATCAAATGCCACAAGGTTTCAGATTGGATAAAAAGCAAGACCCATCCATATGTTTTCTATAGGGACTCATTATGAACATGAAGAGACCTGAAGATTGAAAGTGAGGGGATGGACAACAATTTACCACTCCAATGGACCTCAAAAGAAAGCTGAAGTAGCAATCCTCATATCAGAATAATTTGATTTTGAACCAAAGATAACAGTAAGAGATCTAGAGGGACACTATGTCATAATTAGAGGGTCTATCCAATAAGAAAAGCTAACAATTATAAATATCTTTGCCCCCAACATGGGAGCAGCCAACTAGATAAACCAACTAATAACCAAAATAAAGAAACATACTGATAAAATATTAATAGTAGGAGACTTCAGTACACCACTCACAGCAACAGATCATTGAAGCAGAAGATAAACAAGAGCTTGAATAACACATTGGACCAGATGGATTTTGTAGATACATACAGAACATTTCATCCTAAACAACAGAATACTCATTTTTCTCGAATGCACACAGAACTTTCTGCAGACTCGATCACATACTGGGTCACAAATCAGGTCTCAACCAAAATCGAAGGACTGAGATTATTCCCAGCATATTATCAGACCACAATTCATTGAAACTGGAACTCAACCACAAGGAAAAATTTGGAAGGAACCCAAACAATTGGCGGTTAAAAAGCATCCTGTTAAAGAATGAATGGGTCAACCAAGAAATTAAAAAGGAACTTTAAGAGTTTAGGCAAACCAAAGGAAGAAAACACATTGGTCCAAAATCTTAGGTGGTCCTTAGAGGTAAATACATAGCCACTCTCAAAAAGTTAGAAAAATCTCAAATGTGCAAGCTGACGTTACACCTGAGGATCTGGAGAAAGAACAACAAATAAAGCCTAAATCAAGCAGAAGAGAGATAAAAAAGATTAGAACAGAATCAATGAAATAGAAATGAGAACAGTAGAACAGATCAATGAAACTAGAAGCTGGTTCTTTGAAAGAATTGGTAAGATCAATAAGCTCCTGGCTAGACTTATCCAAAAGAAAAGAGAAAGGACCCAAATTAATAAAATCATGAATGAGAGGGGAGAAATCATGACCAATACTGAAGAAATAGAGGAAGTTATTACAAATTATTATCAGCAAGTATATGCCAACAAACTAGTCAATCTGAAAGAAATGAATCCAATCCTGGAAACTTAAAACTGTGAAGACTGAAACAGGAAGAAATAGACAATGTGAACAGATCAATAACCAGCAAGGAAATTGAAACAATAATCAAAAATCTCCCAAAAAATGAGTTCAGGGCTACATGATTTCTCAGGGGAATTCTATCAAACATTTAAAGAAATAATGACACCTATTCTACTGAAGCTGTTTCAAAAAATAGAAATGGAAAGAAAACTTCCAAACCTGTTCTATGAGGCCAGCATTACCCTGATCCCAAAACCAGACAAAGACCCCACCAAAAAGGACAATTATAGACCAATATCCCTGATGAACATGGATGCCAAAATGCTCAAAAAGATTCTAAGCAATAGGATGTAATAGTACATTAAAAGGGTTATTCACCACGACCAGTTGGGGGTTTATTCCTGGGATACAAGGGTGATTCAACATCTGCAAATCAATCAACATGATAGATCACATTAACAAAAGAAGAGACAAGAACCATATGATTTTCTCAATTGATGGAGAAAAAGCATTTGACAAGATACAGCATATTTTCCCGATTAAAACTCTTCAAAGTATAGGGATAGAGGGAATATACCTCAGTATCATAAAAGCCATGTATGAATAGCTCACAGTGAATATCATTCTTGATGGGGAAAAACTAAGAGCTTTTACCTGAAGGTCAGGAACATGACAGGTATGCCCACTCTCGCTACTATAACTAAAAAAGATAAAAGGCATTCCAATTGGAAATGAAGAAATCAAATTCTCTCTCTTCTCAGATGACGTGATACATTATGTAGAAAACCCAAAAGACTCCACCCCCAAATTACTAGAACTCATAGAGCAATTCAGCAACGTGGCTGGATACAAAATCAATATAGCAGAAATCAGTTGTGTTTTTATACACTAACAATGACACAGATAAAAGAATTATCAAAGAATCGATCCCATTTATAATAACACCAAAAACCATAAGATACTTAGAATAAACCTAACCAAAGAGGGAAAGGATCTATATTGTAGAAACCACAGAACACTTAAGAAAGAAATTGAGGAAGATGCAAAGAGATGGAAAAATATTTCATGCTCATGGACTGGGATAATAAACATTATGAAAATGTCTATGCTTCCCAGAGCAATCTACATTTTTAATAGAATCTCTATCAAAATACCATTGACATTTTTCCACAAAGTTGAAACAAGGAATCCTAAAATTTGTAGAGAACCAGAAAAGATCCCAAATCACCAGGGGATTATTGAAAAAGAAAACCAAAGCTGGAAGCATCATAATGCCTGACTTTAACCTCTAATACAAAGCTGTGAGCATCAAGACAGCATAGTATTGGCACAAAAACAGACACATAGATCAATCAAACAGAATAGAGAGAATAAAGACTCCAGAAATGGGACTTCAGTTCGATGGCCAACTAATCTTCCAGAAAGCAGGAGGGAATATCCAATGGGAAAAAGACAGTGTCTTCAATTAATGGTGCTGGGAAAATTGGACAACCACATGCAGAAGAATGAAACTCTTACAACATACACATAGATAAACTCAAAATGGATGAATGTCCTTTATGCGAGACAGGAATCTATCAGAATCCTAGAGAAGAACATAGACAGTAACCTCTTTGACATTGGCCACAGCCACTTCTTTCCAGACATGTCTCTAAAGGCAAGGCAAACAAAAGAAAAATGAACTTTTGGGATTTCATCAAGATAAAAACTTCTGCACAGCAAAGGAATAGTCAACAAAACTGACAGGCAACCCACAGAATGGGAGAAGACATTTGAAAATGATATTACAGATAAAGGACCAGTATTCAAGATTTATAAAGAACTTCTCAAACCCAACACACACACACACACACAAACCAAATAATCTAGTCAAGAAATGGGCAAAAAACATCAACAGACACTTCTCCAAAGACATACAAATGGCTTTGAAATGTGAAAATATGAAAAAATGTTCAACATCACTAGCCATCAAGAAAATACAAACCAAAACCACAATGAGATATTTCTTTACACCAGTTAAGGTGGCAAAAATTAACAAAAGAGGAAACAAGTATTGTCGAGGATGTGGAGGAGGGGGAACCCTCTTAAAATGTTGGTAGGAATGTAAACTGGTGCAACCACTCAGGAAAACAGTATAGTGGTTTCTCAAGACATTAAAAATAGAGCTACCCTATGACCCAGAAATTGCACTACTAAGTATTTACCCAAAGATAAATATGTACTGAAAAAGAGATAAATATGTACTGAAAAGAGAGGGTACCTGCACCTCAATGTTCATAGCAGCAATGTCCACAATAGTCTAAGTGTAGAAGGAGCTGAGATGGCCTTCAACAGATGAATGGATAAAGAAGACGTGGTTCATATATACAATGGAATGTTACTCAGCCATCAGAAAGGATGAATACTCACAACTTGCATTGACATGGATGGAACTGGACAGAATATGTTAAGTGAAATAAGTCAAGCAGAGAAAGACATTTACCATGTGATTTCAATTGTATTTAGAACATAAGGAATAGCGTGGAGGACCACAGGGGAAGGGAGGGAAAACTGAATGGAAAGAAATGGGAGAGGGAGAAAAATCACGAGAGACCCTGGAATCTGGGAACCAAACTGAGTTACAGAGGGAAGGGGGTAGGGAGATGGGATAACTGGGTGATGGGTATTAAAGATGGCATGTGCGGAGATGAACCCTGAGTGTTATATGCAACCAATGAATCACTGAACACAACATCAAAAACAGATAATGTATTATGTATTGTCTAATTGAACATAATTTTTAAAAAGTTAAAATGTTTTCCATAGTGGGTGAATCCACCAAAGATTCATGAAGGTTCCTATTTCTCCACAAACCGTCTAACACTCATTTCTTCTTTTTTTGATATTAGCCATTCTAACAGGTGAGAAGTGATATCTCATTGCTGTTTTGATTTGCATTTCCCTCATGAGTTACATGACTTCTTTATATATTTTGGATAATAGCCCATTGTTGGATATATGATTTGCAATTATTTTCTCCCATTCATTAGGTTGCCTTTTCATTTTGTTGGTAGTATTCTTTGCTGTACAGAAAGTTTTTAATTTGATGTAGATCCACTTGTTTGTTTTTGTTTTGGTTGCCTTGTTTTTAGAATCAGAGACAGAGAGAGAGAAAGAGAGAGAGATTGATACCAAGTTTACTGCCTTCCTTTGAGGCACTTTATGATTTCAGGACTCACAGTCAAGTCTCATTTTGAGTTAATTTCTGTGTATGGTGGAAGATAGTAGTTAGTTTCATTCTCTTGTGTGCTGTCATCATATGATCCAGCAATTTCTGGGTATTTATTAGAAGAAAACAAAAACACTACTTCAAAAAGCCAATATATAGAAGACATTTATGTTCTCATTAGTGGAGGAATGGATAAAAAAAACACTTGACCTGTATTTTATCTATCTGTCTGTCTGCCTATCTATCTATCCTCTATCTATCTGTTTATCTAGGAGATGGAATACTACTCAGCCACGATAAACAATGAATGAAATCTTTCCATTTGTCAAAACATAAATAGACCTTGAGGGTATCCTGCTGAGTGAAATAGGCTAGTTAGAAAAAGACGAATATCATATAATCTCACTTATATGTGGAATCTAAAAAAGCAAAATGAACAAAGAAACTAAACTAAACTCATGGATACAGAAAACAGAGTGGTGGTTGTCAGGAGTAGGGGAAGTGGTGGCTGAGTGAAATTGGCACAAGGGGCCAGTAGGTAAAGACTTACAGTTGTGAAATGAACAGGTCATAAGATTGTAGTTGTGGTGACTATAGATAATAAATCTTTCACAAAACAGGAAAGACTTAAAAAAAAAAAAAAGAAAAGAAAGACTACCCAATGGGAAAAAAGTCTTTTCAACAATTAATGTTGGAAAAATTGGGCAATAACATTCAAAAGAATGAAACTAGGCCACTTTCTTATACCATGCACAAAAATAAATTCAAAATGGATGAAATACCTAAATGGAGACAAGAAACCATTAAAATCCTAGAAGAGTACATAGGCAGTAACTTCTTTGACATTGGCTGTAGCAATTTTTTTCTAGATATGTCTTCTGAGGTGAGGGAAACAAAAGCAAAAGGAAAGGACTGGGACTTCATCAAAATAAAAAGTTTCTGCACAGCAAAGGAAACAATAAACAAAAGTAAAATGCAACCTACAAAATGAAGGAAGATATTCACAAATGACATATCTGAAAAAGACTTAGTACACAAAATATATAAAGAACTTACAAAGCTCATCATTCAACAAACAAATGATCCAGTTAAAAAATGGGCAGAGGGCATGAATAGATATTTTTCCAAAGAAAACATACAGATGGCCAACAGAAACATGAAAAGATGCTCAACATCACTGATCATCAGGGAAATGCAAATCAAAACTACAATGTTATTTCATACTGATCAGAATGGATAAAATCAACACAAGAAACAACATGTATTGGCAAAGATGTGGAGACATAGAATCCCTCTTTGCACTGTTGGTGGGAATGCAAACTGGAGTAGCCACTGTAGAAAACAGGAAGGAGTTTCCTGAAAAAGGTAAAAATAGAGCTACCCTACAATCCAGCAATTGAACTACATGTTTTTACCCAAGGAATATAAAACTATTAATTCAAAGGGACAAAGGCACCCCAATGTTTATAGCAACATTATCTCTTGGAAGCAAATTATGGAAGGAATCCAAGTGTCCAACTGTAGGTAAATGGATAAAGGTGATGTAGTATGGAGTAGTATGGAGATATATATACTACTGGATATATATATATATATATATATATATATATATATATATATTCAGCCATAAAAAAGAATGAAATCTTTCTCTTTGCAGTGACATGGATGGAGCTAGATAGTATTATGTTAAGTGAAGTAAGTCATTCAGAAAAAGACAATACCATATGATTTCACTCATATGTGGAATTTAAGAAACAAAACGAACAACCAAAAAGGAGAAAAAAGAGAGAGGCAAACCACAAAACAGACCCTTAACTAAGATAATAAACTGAAGGTTACCAGAGGGGAGGTGGGAAAGTGGTTAAATAGGCAATTGGCATTAAGGAGTACACTTGTGATGAACACTGGGTGTTGTCTGGAAGTGTTGAATCACTCTATCATATACCTGAAACCAATATTACACTGTATGTTAACTCAATGGAATTTAAATAAAGACTTAAGAAAAAAATACAATATTTTTGTGGAATTTGAAATATTTTTGAAATTAAAAGACATTAGAATATATATATTAGTTAAATGTAGTTCAAATGATCAAAATTCATTATAGTATTCATGAAGTGCTTACAGTGTTTGTGTATATGTATATATATATATATATATATATATATATATAGTCAAGGATACTATTTTAATCACTAGGAGAGTGACTAAAAGAAAACTAGAGGAATATATAACTAATAAGCTTAAGGAGCTAAAAGAAGATTCAAATGGAATAAATAAAAACCAAACCAAAAGAAAAAAAGACTGGAGAGAAAATAGGAACAGAGACAGATGAGACATTTAGTAGTAATAAGGTATATATGTAAAATATATATGTCTGAAATACCTTACACATAAATAGAGTTACTAATCTAATTAAAAGATAATCAGATTGGATTAGCAAAAAAGCCCAATTTTATTCCATCTATAAAAGACACATATTAAATCAAAAGATACAGAATAAACAGAAATAAAGATGGAAAAATTGTACAATGCAAAAACTAACCAAAAGAAAGTTGACATTGCTATTAATATCAGAAAAAGTAAGCATTATGGCAAAAATTTACTAGAGGTAAAAAGGACATTTCATAATGGCAAAAAAGTTAATTTACTGTTAATTTACTATTCTAAATTTGTATGTGCATAGTCATACAACATTAAAACATAAAATAAAAAGACAGAACTAGAAGGAGAAGTAGACAAATACACAATTATAATGGGATATTTTAACAGGCTTCTGGCAGTAACTGATAAAAACAATGTAGGCCAGAATCATTATAGAGGCATAAATGATGCAAAAATACAATAAAAAAACTTGACCTACTATACAAAAATGAAACATTGTTTCCATTGCCTGCAAACATATTTTTTAAGTGCAAATGAAATTTGGAGAGGAAGCTAAGATTATAGCATAGTAGGAGGACTCTAGGCTCATCTTTTTCCTTGAAAACTACTAGATAACTATCACATCACTCTGGATATTCATAAAATGGACCAAAGGACTGAGGGAACAAATTCCACAACTAGAGGGAGAGAAGAGGCTGCATTGAAAATGGTAGGATGTGTAAATACATGGTTTGGGGGAGAAACTTCCCAAGTGCCATGAAGGGGAGGGAACTCTGGTAACAGAGAAAGGTGAGAAAGTAAGGAGTACACAGGGAAATGCACAAGGAGAACACTTCCCTCAAAGCCTTTGGCTGGGAAAACAAGAGGCTGATTTTTGTGAGGTTTTGCAACCACAAGGACTCAAAGACTGGAGTTTTAAAGGTTGGCAGGCATTGCTGGGATAGAACCTTAAAGGTGTTGCCATACTGCTAAAAAGAAGGAAGGCAAGCAACATGGGGGCAAATGGAACAATCAGAAGGGGGCTCAAAGGGGAGACATTGTTTGCTCTTCTTAGAGCACAACTGAGAGAGATGGCATTCACAGAGACTCCTCTATAAGGACTGAAGAAATGGCAGGCACCATTTCCCTCCTCTGCCCCTTGGCATAGCTGCAGAAACACATGCTGATGGTAGCTCACCCCAAACCTGACTGTCTAGCCTGATTGCTCCAACTCCCATGCCCTTGTGCTTTGGCACAACTTCCCTTTTTGATCAAACTTGCATTAGTCTCAGCATGGCGAGACCCTCCCCAAGAAGACCAGTGAAGACCCCTGCCATACCACATCCATAAATTTTGGAGTTTTAAAATCAGCAGGCTTGGCAGGGATAGAGCCCAAAGTGCACTGTGCCACTCATGACAGGCAAACAACCTAGAAACAGGGTGAAAATGGCAATATGGAAAGCACCTGGGGTGCAAAGGGGAAGATTATACATTCTTCTGGGAGTGCAAGCACAGAGACCCCTCTCGAGGAGAAAAAGGAGCTGGCTGGTACCATAACCTACCCCTGTCCCTCAGCATAAACCAACTTCAATAAAAAATACAGTGCCAACACTGGCTACATAATTTGTTTACACCAAGTCCTGCCTGCCTGCTCTAAGTCAGTACTGACTTTGTTCAGCAAGTGTGCCTCACTCCAAGTGCAGTGAACCTATTCCCAGAAAGTCAGCAGAAACCTTGGCACACACTACCTCTCCCAATGATAGAGTTCTGCAAGGCTTCAGTTCTAGTGGAAATACCATCAAGTCTCCTAACAAGTTGACCAGAGAACATCAGTTAAAACTCATCACACTCTGGCCAAGTTCCAAACACTGAATACTGCAAGCAAGGAGCACCTCTTGGGACACCTGACATGAAGGATAGAGCAGCCAAAATACAGCAACAGAGTGTACACAGCATACACCAGAGAAATTCCCTGAAGCACCAGTCGGACACTATATGACCTCTTCTTCATAAAGCCATTACTCTCAACAGCAAGAAATATAACAGGCTTTCCAAAACCACAGAAGACAGAGACCTAGATAAAATGCCAACATGGGGTAATTCAACCCAAAAGAAAGAACAAGAAGAGGTCACAGCAAGAGATCTAATAGAAGCAGGTATAAATAATGTGCCTGATCCAGAATTTAAAGCAACAATTATAAGAATACTAGCTGGTGTGAGAAAAGCATGGAAGACACCAAGGAGACCTTTACCCCAGAGATAAAAGAGCTTAAAAAACGATCACACTGAAATTAAAAATACAAAAACCTGATTCAAATTCAACTGGATGCAATGATTACAGGATGGAAGAAGCAGAGGAATGAATAAATCATATAGAAGATAGAATTGTGGAAAATAATGAAAGTGAACAAAAGAGAGAAAGAATTATGGATCACAACAGTACACCTAGAAAACTCAGTGACTACCTCAAAAGTAATAATATTCTTATCATAGGAGACCTAGAAGAAGAAGAGAGAGAGAAAATGGAACAGAAAATATCTGATGAAATTATAGATGAAATTTCCCCAAATCTAGGGAAGGAAACAAACATTTAAGCCCAGGAGGCACAGAGAACTCCCATTAAAATCAACAAAAGTTGACCAACACTGAGACATATTGTAATTACATGTACAAAACGTAGCAATAATGAAAAAAATACTAAAAGTAGCAAGAATTCCCAAACTTAGAAGTGAAAACCCATAAGGCTAGTTGAGATCTCTCAACAGAAACTTGACAAGCCAGAAGGAAGCGGGATGATATATTCAATGTGCTGAATGGGAAAAGTCGATAGCCAAGAATACTGTATCCAGGAAGGCTATTCTATTCCGCATTCAGAATAGAAAGTGAGATAGTTTCCCAGAAAAACAAAAACTGACCACTAAACCAGCCCTGCAAGAAATATCAAAAGGACACTTACTGAATGGTAAGGGAAGACCAAAAGTGACAAAGACTAGAAAGGGACACAGAAGATCTCCAGGAACAACAATAAAACAAATAATAAAATGGAACTAAATACATATCTATCAATAGTTACTCTGAACAGAAATGGACTAAATGTTCCAATAAAAAGTCATAAGGTGTCCAACTGGATAAAAAAAAAAAAAGACCAAACTATATACTGCCAACAAAAGACTCATTTGAGACCTAAAGACACCTGCAGATTAAAAGTGAGGGATGGAGATCCATTTGTCATGGAAAAGAGGTCAAAAGAAAGCCAGAGTAGCAACACTTAAATCAGACAAACTAGATTTTAAACAAAAGACTGTTAAAAGAGATGAAAAAGGGCACTACATCATAATAAAGGGGACTGTCCAAAAGAAGATTTAACACATAAATATTTATGTCCCTAACTTGGGAATATCTGAATGTATAAAACCTTAATAACAAACATAAAGGAACTCATGAGTATAATACAATAATAGTAGAGGATTTTAACACTCCACTTACATTAATAGACAGATAATCTAAGCAGAAAATGAGCAAGGAAACAATGGCTTTGCAGTGTACACTGGGCCAGATGAACTTAACAGATATATTCAGAACATTTCATCCTAAAGCAGCAGAATATATATTCTTTTCAAGTACACATGGGACATTGTCCAGAATAGACCACATACTAGGTCACAAATCAGGTCTCCACAAGTAAAAAAGATTGAGATCATACCATGCATAGTGTTGACCACAATGTAATGAAACTTGAAGTCAACTACAAGAAAAATTTACAAAGACCAGAGATACATGGCAATTAAACAACATGATGCTAATAAAGAATGAATGGGTCAACCTGGAAATCAAAAAAATAATACATGAAAAAATGCCTGTCCAAAACATTTGGAATGCAGCAAAAGCATTCCCAACAGGAAAGTATATTGCAACACAGGCCTACTTCAAGAAGCAAGAAAATTCTGAAATGACCTAAACTTGTACCTCAAAGAGATTGAAAAAGAACAAATCAATCCCAAAGTCAGCAAAAAAAAAAAAAAAAAAAGGAAATAATGAAGATTAGATTAGAAATAAATTATATAGAAACAAACAAACAAAGAAAAACTGGTAGAAAAGATCACTGAAACCAAGAGTTGTTTCTTTGAAGGAATTAATAAAACTGATGAACCCCTAACCAGACTTATAAAAAGAAAAGAGTAAGGACAGAAATAAATAAAATTCTAGTTGAGACATGAGAAATAAAAACCAACACCACAGAAATACAAACAATTTTAAGAGAATATTATGGAAAAAATACACCAAAAATTTTGGCAATCTGGAAGTAATGGGTTAATTCCCAGAAACGTAAACTACCAGAACAGAAACCATGAGAAATAAAACCTGAACAGACTGATAACCAGTGAAGAAATCAAATCAGTAGTAAAAAATCTAACAAACAAAAGTCTGGGTCCAGATGACTTTAAGGATGAATTCTACCAAACACTTAAAGAAGAGTTAATACCTATTCTTCTCAATGTCTTCTAAGAAATATACAAGGAAGGAAAACTTTGAAACTCATTCTATGAGGTTAGCATTACATTGATACCAAAACCAGACAAAGATTCCACTTAACAAGAGAGCTACAGGCTAAAATCCCTGATTAATATGAATGTTAAAATTCTCAACAAAATACTAGCAAACCAAATCAAACAGTACATGAAAAGAATCAGTCAGCTTGATCAAGCAGGATTTATTCCTGTGCTGCAAGTGTGGGTTAATAGTTGGAAATCAGTGAACATGATATACCACTTTTTTTTTTTTTTTTTAAAGATTTTGTTTATTCATTTGACAGAGAGAGAGATCACAAGTAGGCAGAGAGGCAGGCAGAGAGAGAGGAGGAAGCAGGCCCCCCGCGGAGCAGAGAGCCCGATGCGGGGCTCGATCCCAGGACCCTGGGATTATGACCTGAGCCGAAGGCAGAGGCTTTAACCCACTGAGCCACCCAGGCGCCCCGATATACCACGTTTTAAAAAGAAATTATAAGGACAATGTGATCCTTCCAATAGATGCAGAAAAAGCATTTGGCAAAGTACAACATGGATTCATGATAAATACCCTCCACAGAGTAGGCTTAGAGAGAACATGCCTCAACATCATAAAGGCCATATATGAAAACCCCATAGATAATATCATCCTCAATGAGGAAAGACTCAGAGCTTTCCCTATATAGTCAGGACTAAGTTGGGGATTTCCACTCTTAGCATTATTATAACGTGGTGCTGGAATATCTAACCTCAGCAATCAGACAAAAAAAAAAAAGAAATAAAAGGCATTCAAGTTGGCAAGTAAGAAGTCAAACTTTCACTTTTTGCACATAGCATAATATTCTATATGGAACACCCAAAAGATTCCACGATAAATTTGCTAGAACTCATACACAAATTCCATAAAGTCACAGGGAATAAAATCAACATACAGAAATGTGTTGCACTCCTATACACTGATAATTAAGCAGCAGAAAGAGAAATCAAGGATTCAATCCCATTTACAATTGCACCAAATAATAAAATACCTAGGAAAAACCCTAACCAAAGAGGTAAAAGTTCTATATTCTGAAAACTATAAAACATTGATTAAAGAAATTGAAGATGGTATAAAGAAATGGAAAAACATTCCATTCTCATGGATTGGAAGAACAAATATTGTAAAATGTCTATACCACCCAAAACAATCTACATATTAAAGTAATCCCTATTAAAAACCCACAGCATTTTTCACAGAGCTACAAGAAACAATCCTAATGTTTGCATGGAACCACAAAAGACCCCAATAGGCAAAGCAAACTTGAAAAAGCAAAGCAAAGCTGAGGCATCACGATTCCAGACTTCAAGTTATATTACAAAGCTGTAGTGATCAATGCAATATGGACCTGGCAAAAACAAAACAAAACAAACAACAACAACAACAACAACAAAACAGATACATAGATCAGTGGAACAGAATAGGAAATCCAGAAATGAACCCACAACTATGTGGTCAACTAATCTTTGACAAAACAGGAAAGAATATCCAATGGGAAAGAAAAGACAGTCTCTTCAATAAATGGTGTTGGGAAAACTGGACAGCGACATGCAAAAGAATGAAACTGGACCACTTTCTTATACCATACACAAAAATAAATTCAAAACGAGTGAAAAGCCTTAATGTGAATCAGGAAACCATCAATATCCCAGAAGAGAACACAGGTAGTAACCTCTTTGGCATTGGCCATAGCAACTTCTTACTAAATATGTCTCCCGAGGCAAGGGAAACAAAATAAAAATAAACTATTGGGACTTCATCAAGACTAAAAGTTTCTTCTGCACAAAAAAGGAAATAATCAATAAAACTAAAAGGCAACATTCAGAATGGGGGAAGATATTTGTGAATGACATATCTGATAAAGGGTTAGTATCTAAAATATATAAAGAACTTATGAGCTCAATATTCCAAGTAAAAATACTCCAGTTAAAAAGTGGGTAGAAGATGTGAATAGGTATTTTTCCAATGAAGACATCCAGATGGCTAACAGACACATGGAAAGTTGCTTAACATCACTTATCATTAGGGAAGTACAAATCAAGACTAAAATGAGATATCACCCCACATCTTTCTGGATGGCTAAAATTAACAACTCAGCAAATAACAGATGTTGGCCAGGATGTGGAGAAATGAGAACCCTTTTACACTGCTGTTGGGAATGCAAACTGATGCAGCCACTCTGGAAAACAGTTTGGAGTTTCCTCAAAAAGTTAAAAATAGAACTGGCCTACAATCCTGCTTTTGGACTACTAGGTATTTACCAAAAGCATAGAAAAATGCAGATCTGAAGGGACACATGCCCCCCAATGTTTATAGCAGCATTATCTACAAAAAACAAATTATTGAAAGAGCCCAAATGTTGATTGACTGATGGATAAAGAAGATACCATAGATAGATAGATAGATAGATAGATAATAGATGATGAGAGAGAGAGAATGGAATCTCTCTCTTTCTCTCTCTCTCTATATATATATACATATACACAATGGAGTGTCATTCAGCCATTAAAAAAAAGGATGATATCTTGCCAGTGACAACAACATGGCTCTAGATAGAGAGTATTATACAAAGTAAAGTAAGTCAATCAGAGAAAGACAAGTACATATGATCTCACTTATACATGGAAATTTAAAAAATCTAAACAAATGAAAACAGGGAAATAAAAAAAGAGAAACAACCCAGAAACAGACTCTTAACTACAGAGAACAGATTGATCATTAGTAGAGGGGAGGTGTGTGCAGGAAATGGGTTAAATATGTGACGGACACTAAGGAGAGCACTTGTGATTAGCACAGGGTGTTGTACATAACTGATGATTCACTAAATTCTAAACCTTACACTAGTGTTGCACTGTGTGTTAGCCAGCTGGAAATTAAATAAAAACTTGGAGAAAAAAAGTGCACATGAATATTACAAAAATTAACACATATTGCACCACTTATTAAGTCAATTTCAAAAGTGAAGTCATATAGAATATATTAAAGTTGAAATCAAAACAAAAAGAAAACTAAACGTTTCCCATATGTTTGAGGCAATTAAGCAACATACTCTGAACAACCCATGAGTCAAAATGAAAACTCTACCATTGAAATTTGAACTGATGACAATGAAAGTGCAACATGCTAAATAAAACTTGTAACATGCCTCTAAGGACATATTTAGAAGGAAATGTATAGCCAAGAAGAATGCTGAATATTTTTAATCTAAGCACCAAACTCAAAAAAGCATATTAGATTACACCCAAAGAAAATAAATGTATAAAGGAAGGATGTAATAAACATAAGAACAGAAATTACTGAAATAAAATACATAAAAAGTTTGTTCTTCATAAAAATTAACAGTACTCATAAACCCACTGAGAGACTGAATTTAGCAAAAGTGGGGAAGAGAGAAAGAGAAACTGCAGTATACTATCTCAGGAATAAAAAGGACACATCACAAAATATCCAGTAGGTTCAGAAAATGTTATAAATAATTTTATGCCAGAAAATGAGACAAAATGGTCAAATTCCTAGATACACTCAACTTCCTAAAATTTGCACAGACTGGATTTAAAAAAAAAATAGTCTTCCAATTTTGGAACACTGAAAAAAAATAAAATGAAAAAAAAAGCATTAAACAAACAAAAAATAGTCCTATGACTACTACAAAAATTATATATGTAATTTAAAACCTTCCCACAATCTAAACTATAGGCCCAGATGATTTCATTTGTCAATTCGACTAAAAATGTAAGGAATAAAGAATATCAATGTTATTTATATTTCTCCAGACAATAGATATTCCTCAATCATTTCAAGGCCAGTGTTGTATTCTTTCCAAGATCTGATGAGTACATTTCAAGAAAAGAAACCCATAGACAACTCTTACTGTTAAAAAATGAAAGAAAAGCTACTAAACAAAATAGAATCAAACCAAATCCATAGTATATAAAAAGGATAATATTTAATGACCAAGTTGGGTTATTTTGAGAATTTAGTGTAAGCTCAATATTGGAAAAGCAATCAATGTAATTCACCTCTTTAGTTGAATAAGGGAGAAAAATCATATCATTTAGATTAATGGAGGAAAGCAATCTGATAAATTACATCACTTTTTAATCAAAACAAGAGCAAAGTAGGAATAAAAAACTTCTTTAATCTGATAAAATATGTACAGAAATACCTACAGCAAATACCATACTTACTGGTAAAATACTATATATTTTCCTCTGATTTGGGGAATGAAACATATAGATACAACTAACTTTTCACTCAAAATCATGCTGGATATTCTAGCCAATATCATAAGACAAGAAAATACAAAGGCATAATGATTACAAGGGAAGACCTTTAAATGTCATTATTTATAAATACTATATGTATATTTAGAAAATTTTTAAAAAAATACAAATTATTTTAAATAATAAATTTATTTAGCAAGATAACTGGTTGCAAGATAAATATATAAATAGAATGGTATTCTTTGGAAATGAAATCTTTAAAAGTATAAAAGTATACTTTAAAAGTATAAAAATATAAAAGATCAAATTCCTAATAATAAATCATTCATTTTTTTTCTCAAGTTTTTGTTGAAATTCCAGTTAGTTAACATAGAGTAGAACATTAATTTTACATGTAGAATCTATTGATTTATCACTTACATACAAAACCCAGGGATCATCAGAAAAAGTGCCCTCATGATACACATCAGACACTTAAACCATTCCCCAACCCACCTCCTGCCCAGTAACAATCTGTTTGTTCTCTATAGTTAAGAGTCTCTTAAGGTTTGCTTATCTCCTTCTCTTTTTCAACAATGTACATCTGTTTTGTTTCCTAAATTTCACATATGAGTGAAATCATATAGTATTTGTCTTTCTATGACTGACTTATTTCACTTAGTATAATACTCTCTAGTATAATACTTAGTATAATACTCTCTAGCTCCATTCATGGTGCTTGTCTATGGCTGATATTTTTCCATTGTATGTATACCACTTCTTTTTCCCCAAGTTTTTATTAAATTCCAGTTAGTTAACATACACTGTTAGATTTGTTTCAGGTGTAGTATTTAGTGATTCATCACTTACATGACAAAACCCAGTATTCATCAGAAGTATCCTACTTAACAGGTCATCTATTTAACACATCTCCACTCCTGCTTACCACAGCACCCTCAGTTTGTTTTCTACAGCTGAGAATCTGTTTCCTGGTTTGCCTCTATTCTCACCCCATATTCATCTGTTTTGTTTCTTAAATTCTACATATGAATGAAATTATATGGTATTTGTCTTCGACTAACTTACTCTTGGTGGGAATGCAAACTGATGCAGCCATCTGAAAAAGGGCATGTACATCACTCAAATGTTAAAAATAGAATTACCCAAACATCTAGCAATTGCATTACTAGGTGTTTACCCCAAAATTACAAAAGTACTAATTTGAAGGGATACAGGCATCACAATGTTTATAGCAGCATTATCAAGAATAGCCAAATTATGGAAAGAGCCCCAATGTCCATCGACTGATGAATGGATAAATAAGTGGTATATATATTCAATGGAATATCTCTCAGCCATAAAAAGAATGTAATCTTGCCTTTGCAATGATGCGGATGGAAATAGAGTATTATGCTAAGTGAAGTAAGTTAGTTGAAGAAAAACAAATACCATATAATTTGATTCATATGTGGAAATTAAGAAACAAAACAGATGAACATGGGGTGAGAATAGAGGCAAACCAGGAAACAGATTCTCAGTTTGCATTTCCACCAAGAGTGTAAGAGGGTTCCCCTTTCTTTGCATCCTCACCAACATCTGTTCTTTCTTGTGTTTTTAATTTTAGCCATTCTGACAGGAATGAGGTGATGTCTCCTTGTGGTTTTGATTTGTATTTCCCTGATGATAAGTGATATTGAGCATCTTTTCATGTGTCTGCTAGCCATCTGAATGTCTTGTTTGGGAAAATGTCTGTTCATGTCTTCTGTCCATTTTTAATCTGGATTATTTGCTTTTTTGGATGTTGTTTTATATTTTTTTCTATATTTTGGGTAGGAACCACTGATCAGATATATCATTTGCAAATATCTTCTCTTATTCCGAAGGATGCCTTTAGTTTTGTTGATTATTTCCTATAATGGGCAAAAGCTTTTTATCTTGATGAAGTCCTAATAGTTCATTTTTGCCATTGTTTCCCCTGCCTCTGGTCATGTGTCTAGTAAGAAGTTGCTATGGCTGAGGTCAAAAAGGTTGCTGCCTGTATTTTCTTCTAGGATTTTGATTCTTTCATGTTTCATGTTTAGGTCTTTCAACCAATTTTGAATTTAATTTTGTGTATGGTGTAAGAAAGTAGTCCATTTTCATTCTTCTGAAGGTTGCTGTCCAGTATTTCCAACATTATTTATTGAAGACACTCATTTTTCCACTGGCTGTTCTTTCCTGCTTTGTCAAGGATTAGTTGACCATGTAGTTGGGAGACATTTCTGGGTTTTCTATTTAGTTCTGTTGATTTATGTGTCTGTTTTTGTGCCAGTATCACACTGTCTTGATCATGACAGTTTGCAATATAGCTAGAAGACCAAATTCTGATGCCTCCATATTTCCACCTTTGCTTTTATTTTTAAGATTTCTTTGACTATTCAGGATCTTTTCTGGTTACATACAAATTTTAGGATTGTTTGTTCCAGTTCTGTGAAAAAATGCTGTTGTTATTTTGATAGGGATTGCACTAAACATATAGATTGACATTTGACAGTATTTGTTCTACCAGTCCATGAGCAGAGGATGTTTTTCCATTTCTTTGTGTCCTCTTCAATTTTTTTGTTTTCATAAGTGTTCTGTAGTTTTCAGAGTACCAGCTTTACCTGTTTGGATAAATTTATTCCTAGGTATCTTATTGGTTTTGGTATAATTGTAATTGGGATTGAATACTTGATTTCTCTTTCTGCTACTTCATTACTGATGTGTAGAAAAGCAAAAGACTTCTATGCATTGATTTTATATCCTGCAACTTGCTGTTGCAGGATATAAAATTATATAAAAATTATAGCAATTTTTCTGTGGTATCTTTTGGGTTTTTTACATATATCATCATGCCTTCTGTGAATAGTGAAACAGACTTATTCTTTGCCAATTGGGATGACTTTTATTTATTTTTCTTGTCTCATTGCTGAATTTAGGACTTCCAGTAATACATTAAAAAACAGCCATCAGACCACACATTCCTGTGTTTTACCTGATCTTAGATGAAAAGTTCTCAGATTTTCCTCATTGAGGGTGATTAGCTATGGATCTTTGATATATGGCCTTCATGATGTAGAGGTATGGTTCCTCTATCTCTACTTTGTTGAGGGTTTCTATCAAGAATGGATGCTGTACTGGAAAAAAGAAGCCTAAAATTTGTATGGAACCAGAAGAGACCCCAAATTGCTAAGGAAGTGTTGAAAAAGAAAAACAAAACTTGGGGCATCACGTTGTCTTATTTCAAGCTTAACTACAAAGCTGTGATCACCAAGACAACATGA
>NW_022631108.1:3425866-3456874 GCF_010015895.1 Lontra canadensis | reverse complement strand
ATATATATATATATATATATATATATACACACACATATACATACATACAGTGGAAAAAAGACAGTCTCTTCAATAAATGGTTCTGGGAAAATTGGACAGCTATGTGTAGAAGAATGAAACTTGACCATTCTCTTACACCATGCACAGAGATAAACTCAAAATGGATAAAAGATCTCAATGTGAGGCAGGAATCTATCAAAATCCTAGAGGAGAACATACGCAGTAACCTCTTTGACATTGGCTGCAGCAACTTCTTTCAAAATATGTCTCCAAAGGCAAAGGAAACAAAAGTGCATATGGGACTTCATCAAGATCCAAATCTTCTGCACAGCAAAGGAAACAGTCAACAAAACAAAGAGGCAACCGACAGAATGGTAGAAGATCTTTGCAAATGATACTACAGACAAAGGGCTGATATCAAAGATCTGTAAAGAACTCCTCAAATTCAACACACACAAAACAGATAATCATGTCAAAAAATGGGCAGAAGATGTGAACAGACACTTCTCCAATGAAGACATACATATGGCTAACAAACACATGAAAAAATATTCATCATCACTAGCCATCATGGAGATTCAAATCAAAACCACATTGAGATTCCACCTTACACCAGTTTGAATGGCCAACATTAATAAGACAGGATACAACAAGTGTTGGAGAGGATGTGGAAAAAGGGGAATACTCTTACACTGTTGGTGGGAATGCAAGTTGGTGCAGCCACTTTGGGAAAAAAAAAGTGGGTAGATTCCTTAAGAAGTTAAAATAGAGATACCTTATGACCCTGCAGTTGCACTACTAGGTATTTACCCCAGAGATACAGATGTAGTGAAATGAAGGGCCATCTGCACCACAATGTTCATAGCAGCAATGGCCACTGTTGCCAAACTGTGTGAAGAACAAAGATGCCCTTCAGTGGATAAATGGATAAAAAAGATATGGTCCATATATACAATGCAGTATTGTACCTCCATCAGAAAGAATGAATACCCAACTTTTGTATCAACATGGACAGGATTGGAAGAGGTTATACTGAGTGAAATAAGTCAAGCAGAGAGAGTCAATTGTCATATGATTTCACTCACTTGTGGAGCATAAGGAATAACACGGGGACATGGGGAAATGGAGAGGGGAAGTGAGTTGGGGGAAATAATAGGAGGAGACAAACCATGAAAGACTGTGGACTCTGAGAAACAAACTGAGGGTTTTGGAGGGGAGGAGGATGGGGGATTGGGTGAGCCTGGTGGTGGGTATTATGAAGGGCATGTATTGCATGGAGAGCTGGGTCTGGTGCATAAACAATGAATTTTGGAACACTGAAAATAAAATTAAATAAAATTAAATTAAAAAATAATAGATGCTGTGATTTGTCAATTTTTTTCATCTATTGAGAGGATCATATGGCTCTTATCCTTTCTTTTATTAATGTGGTATATCACATTCATTGATTTGCAAATATTGAACAACCTCTGCAGCCCAGGAATAAATCCCACTTGACTGTACTGAATAATTCTTTTAATATATTGTTAGATTCAATTTGCTTATATCTTGCTGAGAATTTTTGCATCCATGTTCATCAGAGATACTAGCCTATATTTCTCCTTTTTAGTGGAGTCTGGATTTGTTATCAATGTAATGCTGGCCTTGTTGAATGAGTTTGGAAGTTTTCCATTCATTTTGCTTTTTGGAACAGCTTGAAAAGCCTAGGTATTAACTCTTCTTTAAATGTTTAGTAGAATTCCCCTGAGAAGCCATCTGGTCTTGCACTTTTGTTTGTTGGGAGATTTTTGATTAATGATTCAATTTCTTTGCTGGTTATCAGTCTGTTCTATTTTCTATTATTTCTCTATTTCTATAATAGAAATTTTCTATTTCTTCCTTTTTCAGTTTTTGGTAGTTTCTGTGTTTCTAGAATTGTATCCATTTCTTCCTGATTGTACAATTTATTGATATAAAATTTTTCATAATATGTCCTTATAATTGTATTTCTGTGGTGTTTATTTTGATCTCTTTCATTTCACTTTTCTTTTTGATAAGTCTGGCTACCTGTTTATCAAACTTATTAATTCTTTCAAATAATCATCTTTTAGTTTCATTGTTCCGTTCTCTTGTGTTTATTTTTTTCTATATATTTTATTTCTGCCCTAATCTTTATTATTTCCCTTCTTCTGCTGGCTTTATACTTTACTGACTATTCCTTTTCTAGTTTAGGTGTAAGGTTAAGTTGTGTATTTGAGACTTTTCTTGCTTCTTGAGGTAGGCTTGTATTGGTATATACTACCCTCTTATGACTGCCTTTGCTTAATCCCAAATGTTTGGACTGTCATCTTGTCATTTTCATTTGCTTCCATGTATTTTTTTTAAGTTCTTCTTTAATTTCCTGATTAAACCATTCTTTTTTTAGTAGGATGTTCTTTATCCTCCATATATTTGTGGTCTTTCCAATTTTGTGTGTGTGTGTGCTTGACTTCAAGTTTCTTAGTGGTGTAGTCAGAAAATAAGCATGGTATGATCTTAGTCTTTTTGTATTTGTGGAGACCTGATTTGTGACTTAGGAGGTGATTTATTCTGGAGAATATTCCATGTGCACTCAAAAAGAATGTGTATTTTGCTCCTTTATGGTGAAATGTGCTGAATGTATCTGTTAAATCCATCTGGTCTTGTGTGTCATTTTAAGCCATTGTTTCTTTATTGATTTTCTGCCTTGATGGTCTGTCCATTGCTGTAAGTGGGGCTTTAAAAAAAAAAAAAAGATTTGTTATTTATTTGCTAGAGAAAGAGGGAGAAGGAGCACAAGCAGTGGGAGTGGCAGGCTGAGAGAGAAGCAGAATCCCTGCTGAGCAAGGAGTCCAATGTAGGAGTCAGTCAGTCCCAGGACCCTGGGAGGACCCATGACCTGAGCTGAAGGCAGATATGTAACTGACTGAGCCAACCACATGCCCTTGCTTGTTCTCTTTTGGGGTGAATTCCTCCACCTTGATAATTTGCCTAGATCTTTCTCTTCTGTGGGTTTGGAAAGCCTGTTATGTTTCCTTCTCCTTACAGTAATGGCTATATTAAGAAGAGGCCATATACTGTCCAGGGGCTGGTGCTTCAGGAAATCTTTCTAGTGTATGTTGTGTGCACTCTGTTGTGTTTTGGCTGCTCTTCAGTGGAGTTTCTCCTTGCCTTCAGTGGAGAGTGTTTGGAACTTTTCCTGTGTGTAGCAAGTTTCAACTAGGTGTGTTTTGGTCTCTGTGTTACAAAATGGTAGATCTTATTTTTCCTAGAGCTGAAGATTTTCAGTACTCTTCGATCAGTAGACACGGTGCATGCCTGACATTTGTGCTGGTCTTCTGGGAAAAGGGCTTGTTGCACTGGTTCTCAGGCAGACTTGCTATAGTCAAGATGCATCTGCAGGGCACAATGGGGTGTGGTTTGGTGTAAGCAGCTCTACTCTCCACTGGAGACTCACTGAAATCTCTCTGTGCAAATGGGTGGCAGGAAAATGGTATTACCCCACACTCTCTTCCCTGGAAAGGGAAGCTCATTACTGCTGTTACTCAGAAAGTTCTAACAGAAGAGTGAACAGTCTCCCATCTTATGTCCATGCCTCCATCAGAATCCCAGCTTCATCATGTCTGTGTCTGAGTTCTCTGCCTGCTTCATGGCAACGTGCTCTTGTGTTTTATCTCGGGCACTCAACTGGGTTTCAAAACTCCAAATTTCAGGGAACCAGTGCAACACAGACTCTCCCTGATTCTCCTGGGGGAGGCTCTTGTCATGCTGTGGCTGGTGCTGGTTTTTCCAGAAAAACAGTTGCATGACCATGCAGTGACTCAGAGTTTATGAAAGCACAACAAAAGCTGGCTTTCAGGTTTGCATCCTTAGCAGATACCTCTGCTGTTATGCTAATTAACAGGGACACTCAGTGGTGCCCTCCATCTCTTTTGTCCCCTGAGAGGCAGTGCCACCTCTTCCCAATGCACACTAAGAAGGGGAACAGTCTCCCCTTGTGTGACTCAAGGGATCCTCAGACCACACTGTCTGCTCATGAGTCTCCCCTCTTTTCCCACTGGAGCACCATTAAGCCCACCAAGCACGACCCTGGCAATGGTGTGGAATTCTAAATCTTCAGACTTTGAGTTCCACTGCTTGTAAAAACTTAGAATAATCAGCCCCTCTCCTTTTCCTACTCAGTCAGTTGGAGGAAGTGTTTTTCTTGTGCAATCTCCTTCGTGCTTGTCTCTCTCTCTCTCTCTCTCTCTCTCTCTCTCCTCTCTCAGTGGTCAGGGCTCCTTACCATCCACAACACTTGCAATTCTTTCTCCTGAAAATCAACTCTCTGCAGCTCCTGTCTTCCATGATATGGCATTTTTTCTTCCTCCAGACATGCAGTGTGTTCTGTCAGTCCTCAGATCAATTTCTTGGGTGTTCAGAATGATTTGTAATTTATCTGGGTGTGTTAGAAAGATAAGGCAAACATAGGGTCCCCCTACTACTCTGCCATTTTAACTCCCATTTTAACTCATCCTCTGACCCATTCATTCTTTAATAGGATATTCTTTAACCTCCATGTTTTTGTTGTCTTTCCAGTTTTTTTTTTCTTATAGTTGACTTCAAGCTTCATAGGGTTGTGTCAGAAAATATGAATGGTATGATCTCAGTCTAAGCCTGATTTGTGGCTTAGTATGTGATCTATTCTGGAGACTGTTCCATGTGCACTTGAGAAGAATGTGTATTCTGCTGCTTTGGGATGAAACGTTCTGAATATACCTGTTAAGTCAGTCTGGCCCAGTGTGTAATCTGAAGCCATTGTTTCCTTGTTGATTTTGTGCTTAGATTATCTGTCTACTGAGGCAACTACAGTGTCAAAGTCCTATACTATTATTGTATTAGTATAATGCATTTCTTTCTATTTGTTATTATTTTATATATTTGGGTGTTCCCTTGTTGAGTGCATGCATATATGCATATTTAGTATTGATAGGTCTTCTTGTTGGATTGTCCCCTTATTATGATAGTGCCTTACTGCATCCCTTGTTACAGACTTTGGTTTAAAATCTAACTTGCGTAATATAAGGATTGCAGCACTGGCTTTTTTTTTTTTTTACATCAATTTTCATGAGAAATGGTTCTCCATCCCCTCACTTTTAATCTGTAGGTGACTTTAGGTATAAAATGACTCTCTTATAATCAGCATATAGACTGGTCTTGTATTTTTATCCATTCTGACTCCCTGTGTCTTTTGATTGGAGTATTCAGTCCATTTGCATTCAGAGTAGATATTGATAGATATGTATTTAGTGCCATTTTATTGCTTGTTTTTCATTGTTTCTGGAGATTTTCTCTGTTCTTTTTTAGTCTGTCACTTTGGGTCTTTCTTTCCCACTGAAAGAGATCCCTTTAATATTTCTTGTAGGGCTGGTTTAGTGGTCACAAATTCCTTTTGTTTTTGTGTGTCTGGGAAAATTTATCTCCCCTTCTATGCTGAATGATAGCCTTGCTGGGTAGAATATTCTTATCTGCAGATTTTTCCCATTCAACACATTGAATATATCATCCTACTCCTTTCTGGATTGCCAAGTTTCTATGGGCATATCTCCTGCTAAACTGTTTGGTCTTCCCTTGTAAGTTAGTGATTTCTCTTGCCTTGTTCTTTTTAGGAATTTTTTTTTTCTTTATTACTATTTTTGTAAATATAACTACAATATGTCTTGGTGTTGGCCTACTTTTGTTGATTTTGATGGGAGTTACTCTGTGTTTCTTGGATATAACTATCTGTTTCCTTCTCCAGATTAAGGAAGCTTTCAGGTATGATTTCTTCAAATAAACCTTCTGTCCCATTTTCTCTCTTTTTCTTCTGGGACTCCTATTATATAAATGTTATTAAATTTGCTGAAGTCACTGAGTTCTATAAGTCTATTCTTGTAATCCAAAATTTTTCTTTCTCTTTTTTGTTTAGTTTCATTATTTTTCATAATTCTATCTTTTATATGACTTAGTTGTTCCTCTTTTTCTTCCATCCTTGTGTTCATTATATCCAGTCAGTTTTAAATCTTGGTTATTGGTTTGTTTTTTGTTTGTTTGTTTGTTTGTTTTTAAATTTCTGCCTGATTGCTTTTTTTTTTTTTTTTTAAGCTCTTTATCTCTGCACTAAGGGTCTCCCTATTGTCTTCCATGGTTTTCTCAGGCCCAACTAGTAATCCTTATGATTGTTACTTTAAATTCTGGATCACTTATATTACTTATAACTGTTTCAATTAGATCCTGGTTGTGACCTTTCCTTGTTCTTTCTTTTGGAATGAATTCTCCCAATCCAAGAGCATGGAATGGTCTTCCATCTTTCTGTGTCTTCTTCAATTTCTTTCATGAGTGTTCTGTAGTTCCTCAAGTACAGATCCTTTACCTCTTTGGTTAGGTTTATTCTCAGGTATCTTATGGTTCTTGGTGCTATAGTAAATGGAATCGATTCTCTAATTTCCCTTTCTGTATTTTCATTGTTAGTGTATAAGAAAGCCACTGATTTCTGTACATTGACTTTGTATGCTGCCACATTGCTGAATTGCTATATGAGGTCTAGTAGTTTGGGGGTGGAGTCTTTTGGGTTTTCCATATAAAGAATCATGTCATCTGTGAAGAGAGAGAGTTTGACTTCTTCATTGCCAATTTGGATACTTTTTATTTCTTTTTGTTGTCTGATTGCTGTTGCTAGGACTTCTAATACTATGTCGAACAAGAGTGGTGAGAGTGGGCATCCTTGTCGTGTTCCTGATCTCAACGGGAAGGCTGCAAGCTTTTTCCCATTGAGGATGATATTTGCTGTGGGTCTTTCATAGATAGATTTTATGAAGTTCAGGAATGTTCCCTCTATCCCTATACTTTGAAGCGTTTTATTCAGGAACGGATGCTGGATTTTGTCAAATGCTTTTTCTGCATCAATTGAGAGGACCATGTGGTTCTTCTCTCTTCTCTTATTGATTTGTTCTATCACTTCTCCCATGTTGGCATCTTGTCTGAGTCTCAGTCTTCTGTGTGTTAGGAAAGCCTGTTATGCTTCTTGCTTCTGAGAATAATGGCTTTACAAAGAAAAGGTCATATCCTGTCCAGGGCCTGATGCTTTAGGAATTGTCTCTAGTGTGTCCTGTGTGCACCCTATTGCTGTGCTTAGGCTGCTTTATCCCTCAGATCAGTCCTCTGCAGGGTTTATCCTATCCTGCAGTGGGCTTTGTTTGGACCTTGGCCAGAGTGTGGAGAGATTTATTTATTTATTTATTTATTTATTTATTTTTAAATTTTTGTTTTCGGATTTTATTTATTTATTTGACAGAGAGAAAGCACAAGTAGGCAAAACAGTAGGCAGAGGGAGAGGGAGAAGCAGGTTCCCTGCTGAGCAGAGAGCTTGATGCAGGGCTCCATCCCAGGACCCTGGGATCATGACCTGAGCAGAAGGCAGATGCTTAACCAACAGCCATCCAGGAGTCCTAAGGAGAGTTTTAACTAGGTTAGCTCTGGTCTCTTTGCTAAATAAGACCTGATGCTATTTATACCAGACTGAATCTTTTTTTTTTAATATTGTAATTGTATTTTACTTTTTTTCAGTGCTCCAAGATTCATTGTTTATGCACCACACCCAGTGCTCCATGCAATATGCGTTCTCCTTAATACCCGCCACCAGGCTGAATATTTGTTGAACTTCATGGTAAGTAGACATGGTGACTGTAAGGTTGTTTTTTTGTTTTTGTTTTTGTTTTTTCCCCTGGTCTTCCAGGAGCATCTCCTGTGCTGGTCATTAGGCACATTTGCACCCAGAAAAGTCATATAGCAGAGCCCAGGGGGGATGGGACTTCATGTAAGCAGTTTAGGCAACCAGTGTTTGCACTGTGCTGTTTAGTGAAGTTGGTTTATGCTAAGGGGTGGTAATGGGATACAGCACCAGTCAGCTTCTTTGTCTCTGGAGAGGTGAGTCCATGCTTGCTGTTTTTAGGTACACCCTTTCAGAGGAGCTAATAATTTCCCCTTGTGCATCTCCAAAATTTTCTAGATCACTGATTTCATACTATCTGTCTCTGGGTTGCTTGCATGCCTGGATCAGCACACCCTACCTTGGAGTCTACCCTAGCCAGGTCGGCTGACCTTTAATATTCCAAATTTCAGGAGCCTGGTATGGCAAGGACTTGTGCTGGTCCTCTGAGAAAGGGTCTCATTGTGCTGGGACTGATGCAGTTTTGACCCAGATGGGCAGTTGTGCCAGACCGCAGTCACTTGGGATTTGGAGTAAAGCAGGCTAAACAGCCAGTGACCATATTAGCCACCTCAGGAAGTGTCTCTGTGCTTGTGTTGAGGGGTGAGAGAGAGAAATGGCTCTCTAGCTCTTTTGTCCCTGAAGAGCCTATACCACCTCTTGTAGATACACTCCAAGAAGAGAGAACAATCTCTCTTCATGCTTCTTAGGCAATCCTCGGATTATGCTGTTTCTCCAGGGTTACTGCCTGCCTTCTCTCTGGGATTAGGGCAGGGGCCTCAGGCTTATATCCAAGCCATGCCATGGACTTCTAAAACTCCAGTCCTTGAGCCCCACTTGTTTCAAAAACTCAGGAAAATCAACCCCTTTCATTTTCTTAGTCAATGTCTTTGGGGAAGTGTTCTCCTTGTGCAGTCGCCTGTGTGCTCCTCTCTCTCTCTCTCTTTTTCTCCCTCCCTCCCTCCTTCCCCTTTCTCTGTGAACAGAGTTCCTTCCCCTCCACAGCACATGTGATCTGCTTCTCCCTCAAACCACATCTCCTCACTTCCTACCTTTCTCAAAGTGGCCTCTTCTCTCTCTCTTGACTTATGCAGTTTGCTCTATCAGAATCAGGTCAATTTCTTGAGTATTCAGAATGATTTGAGAGTTATCTAGCTGTATCTGAGGGACAAGGCAAGCCTAGGTTCCTCCTACTACTTTGCTATCTTAGCCCCTCCAGTCCCCAATTTTAAATCTATTTCTTGATGTTACAAAGATGTGTTTATTTAATCAAGCTGTACCTATGATTTGCACACTTCCTGGTATATATGTTTTATGTGTTATTTACTTAAATAAAATTTTTCTTTTTAAGTAATAAACTACAGAGACATAAAAAAATGAATTAATCTTAGCAACATAACATTGTCTGAAAATATTAAGTTCCAAAAGATTACTTATAGCATGAACACTTTTTTAATGAAGTTAAAAATACCTAAAATTATGCATATCTTCAAAATGTGTTTAAGATTTTATTTATTTATTTGACAGATCACAAGTAGGCAGAGAGGCAGGCAGAGAGAGAGAGAGAGAGAGGAGGAAGCAGGCTCCCTGCTGAGCAGAGAGCCTGATGCAGGGCTTGATCGCAGGACCCTGGGGTCATGACTTGAGCTGGAGGCAGAGGCTTTAACCCACTGAGCCACCCAGGCGCCCCTTCAAAATGTGTTTAAATTCAATAAGACTAAATGAAACAGAAATCCTGGGAACAATAAACATGGCATTCAAGGTAGGTCACTCCTGGAAGTGGAATAGCAGGAGGAAACTATATGGTTACATGTCAAATTACTGTCAAGGTCTAGGTTTCATTTTGGTTGCTGGATTTGTGTATGCTTATTACATTATTAAAACTGATTTACTGGATAAATAACTAAAAATGATCCATGTGTAAGGCCCATTACAGAGTATAGCATAGAAAAGGTTTATAATGATGTCAATTCTGTGCATCTTGACAACCAAAATATTTTAAATAATTTTAAAATGATGATAAAATACTTTATTAATTTAAAATTGTGTAAAATATATATGTTTTGAAAATTATTTTAGAGATTATGAAAACAAAGTGTTTAATGATGACTGATCCAGAAGGCACTTTTCTATCTCAGATTAACAAAATATTTTTTTCAAATGCCTTCCAAAAATTACAATATTATATGTCTGCTCCTTCTTCTTTCTACTACTTTAGTAATTCTATAAAGAGACTTAAATTAGAACTGTATTTCCAAAACTATATTATTTCATAACATATTAGTTTGGGATAATGTTGAGAAGTAATGCACTCACAGACACAACAAAATAGTTTTGTGCTCACATTTGGGAAACACTATATACTATGTTTATTGGAAACCTATAATATACTTTAGTGTATTAAAACTCTGAAAAGTCTTGCAGTAAGTACATGTGAAAGCATATGCTTAATTTTGCTTAATCTCATGTTTCCTAAATTTATTTGGTCATAGAAAAAAAGAATTTTTTTCAAAACTATCTAGTTAACATTCAATGTTTTGAGGGACAACAATTTAGGTAACACTGGTCTACTGGTCTAGCATAATATATTCCTAGCAAACCCACACTAACCTTTAGCATTTCTTTTTCAAAATACTTTTTAATACATTTATAATCTTTCTTAGAATTCTACTTCTTCATTCAAATGAATAATATTCTCCCACTGTCAGTCTTATGGAAACTCTTTTATTCTTCATTAATATAGTTCAATTTTATTCACTGCTGTGCTCACTACTAAGAAGTTCTCATATACCTCACGCAGCCTGAGAATTAGGATAATAGTACCATGTTTGAATACCAAGTCTATCTGTAAGTATTTGCAATGAGATCATAGACTACAATAAAGCAGATGACTGCTACTATTATAAAAACAAACTACAGAAAAGAACACTTCAATTTTTAGACAATAGATTGAAAAATAAATGCTTTTGGAGTGATTATTATGTGCAAGCACTGTGAATAGCACTATATTTGTATTATTCCACCTAAATCTTCATAACAGTCATGTAAAATAGCTATTATTTTCCTTATTTGGCAGAAGATAAAACTAAGGCACAATGTTTAAGTAAGTAACTTGATCATGGTCATGTAACTATTAGAGAGAGAAGCAATATTTTAAAAGTAGGTTCATTTAATGCCATTTGCTCTTAATCACTATGCTATACTGCCTCCCTGAGGAAAAAGACCACATTTTTTTTTTATTGTGTAATGTTAGTCACCATACAATACATCATTAGCACATTTTATTTACATCTTAAGTACTTCCATAGTAGTTGCTCAAAAAATATTTGCTGGATGAAAGAATATATAAATAAATACATTTCAGCTAGCTCAAGAAACTTTCATGTATTCAAAGAATTTATGTGCTCTAAGTAAATATCTCTATTGGTCTTATAATTTCAGTTCCTGTTTATTAATGTTCTACCCCTACTGGTCTATAGAAGTCTGTCTAAATTCCATTAATATCTTTCAAATTAATCTTTTAAATTATGGAAACCAAATTGAAATATTTTAAAAACAACTTAATAGATTTCTGCATGCCTTTGAATAAATAACTGTAGTGGGTGTGAGGTCTCCATGAATAAGTGGATCAGTGTAATAAACTAATATATTTTTAAAGTTTTAAATCTTATTTTCCGTTAATGAGACTATTATTTTCCTAGAAAGTGATCATCTTAACTATCACTAATTATTGTGATGGCATTATCATCGTTTGTTAATTTAGGAATTATAGAAAATTATTTCACCATCCTAATTGGCCACCTGCTACAACTCCAGGGTTTCAAAATCTCATAAAAACAAATGAATTTAAGTAAATAATTGTAAAACAAGATAGTGACAAATGCAATGAGACAAAAGCAAAGATGCTATAGGAAGAAATTTAATAAGATAAGGTAAACCTAGAAAGATTATATTAATTCAAAAGAAAATTTACTGGGCAACTATCATGTGTGCCAGATACCGTGCAGATTGTTAAAAAGACAGAAGTTAATTAACATAAGAGTCATAAACCTAAGTATTTCATAACTTTGTAGAAATGACTGACAAACAAAAAATTCTGGTACTGACTGAGAAGTGCTATAGAAGCTGCATATGAAATAGTATGGGAGCACATCCAAAGGAAGGACTAAATCTTGAATGAAATGAGGAAGGCTTGCTGAGGAGTGTAATTCTTTATCTTAAAATGTTATTTATTTATATTGTTTGGAACATATGTATACTCAAATGGATCAAAATAAAGCAATAAACCATGGTTTATATTGAAGATTTCCATTTTTATCCCCTCCCATCTGCATCACTCTTTCCTACTCCCTACAAGAAACTCCTATTATTAGTTCTTGTGGATAATTTCCAGTGTTTCTCTATATAAATATGTAGAAATGAAGCTATATAGCATTATCACTTCCATCCTTTTTTTATTGAAAAGGTATAATACTATTCTTTTTCTTACTTTTTTTTTCACATTACTATATATCCTAGAAATCATCCTGTATCAGTATATATAGAGGTTATTCTTGTTTTTTAAGCAGAAGAACAGTACCCCATTGTATGTGTGTATCTACCATAATTTACTTAACCAGTTTGTTAGTGATGGACATTTTGGTTATTTCTAATCTTTTATTACTACACACAGGTCACCAATTAATAGTTTCGTATGCATATGAAGGTATATCTTTAGACATAAATTCTCATTAGGATTGCAAAGTCAAAACATAAATTTATTTGTATTTTTGATAAACATTATCAAATAATCCTCCCTAAACATTGTTCTATCAAAATATATGAGAATGCTTATTTCCCAAAGCTGATTGGTGAAAATTCTTTCTCATTGTAGTTCATTGCATATTTCCCTAATGATTAGCTATTGTCTGTGATATGAGCTACAAATATTTTCCAGCTTTACACTATTCATTTTTGAATTTATGATTTTTTTAATCACACAGAAGTAATTATTTTTTTCTAGAAGTAGTGGACATTATCAATCTTTTCTTTATTGGCTTCCAGATTTTTCAAAACTATTTTAATACAATTAATTAACACATAATGTATTATTGGTTTCAGAGGCATAAGTCTGTGACTCATCAGTCTTGTAATACCTAGTGCTCATTATAATACACGCTCTCCTTACTGTCCATCATCCAGTTACCCCATCACTCCACACCCTTCCCTCTAGTAATTCTCATTTTGCTTCCTATGATTAAGATTCTTTTGTGGTTTGTTTCCCTCTATGGTTCCATCTGTTGTATTTTTCCTCTATTCCCTGAAGATTCTGTTTTGTTTCTTAAAGTCCACATATCAGTGAGATTATATAATAATTGTCTTTCTCTGAATGTCTCATTTTGCTTACAATAATACCCTATAGTTCTATGCAGGTCCCAGCAAATGGCAAGATTTCATTATTTTGATGGCTGGGTAGTATTCCATTGCATATATATTACACATCTTCTTTATAAATTCATTGGTCAATGGATATCTGGGCTCTTTCCATAATTTGGCTATTGTGGATATTGCTGCTATAAATATTGGGGTGCATGGGCCCCTTCAGATCACTATATCTGTGTCTTTTAGGTTAATACCCAGTAGTATAATAGCTGGGTCATAGGGTAGCTCCATTTTCAACTTTTTGAGGAACTTCCGTACTGTTTTCCAGAGTGGCTGCACCAACTTGCATTCCCACCAACAGTGTAAGAGGATTCCCCTTTCTCCTCATCCTCACCAACACCTGTTGTTTCCTGACTTGTGAACTTTAGCCATTCTGACTGGTGTGAGGTGGTATCTCATTGTGTTTTTGTTTTGTATTTCCTTAATACCAAGGGATGGTGTGCATTTTTTTTTCATGTGTCTGTTGGCTATTTGGATGTCTTTGAAGAAATGTCCATTCATGTCTTCTGCCCATTTCTTAACTGGATTATTTGTTTTTTGGGTGTTGAGTTTGATAAGTTCTTCATAGATCTTGGATACTAGCCCATTATCTAATGCATCATTTGCAAATATCTTCTCCCATCCTGTCAGTTGTCTTTTGTTTCTGTCAATGGTTTCCTTTTCTGTGCAAAAGGCTTTTTATCTTGATGTAGTCCCAATAGTTGATTTTTGCCTTTGTTTCCCTTGCCTTTGGAGATATGTCTAAACAAGAAGTTGCTGTGGCCAAGGTCGAAGAGGTTGCCGCCCTTGTTCTCCTCTAGGATTTTGATGGATTCCTGTCTCACATTGAGGTCTTTCATCCATTTGAGTCTATTTTTGTGTATGGTGTAAGCAAATGGTCCAGTTTCATTATTTTGCATGTGGCTGTCCAATTTTCCCAAAATAATTTGTTGAAGAGACTGTCCTTTTTCCATTGGATATTTTTTTCCTGTTTGTTGAAGATTAGTTGACCATAGAGTTGAGGGTCCATGTCTGGGATCTGTATTCTGTTCTATTGATCTATGTGTCTGTTTTTGTTCCAGCACCATACTCTCTTGATGATTAAGCCTTTGTAATAGAACTTCATGTCTGGAATTGTGATGCCACCAGGTATGGTTTTCTTTTTCAACTTTTCTTTGGCTATTTGGGGTCTTTTCTGGTTCCAAACAAATTTTAGGATTATTTGTTTCAGTTTTGTGAAAAAAACTTGATGGTATTTTGATAAGGATTTCATTGAATACATAGATTGCTTTAGGTAGTATAGACATTTTCAAAATACCTATTCTTCCGATCCATGAGCATGGAACACATTTCCATTTCTTTGTTTTATCCCCAATTTCTTTCATGAGTGTTCTAAATATTTCTGAGTACAGATTTTTTACCTCCTTGGTTAGGTTTACTCCTAGGTATCTTTTGTTTTGGGGTGCATTTGTAAATGATATTGACTCCTTAATTTCTCTTTGTTCTTTCTCATTTCTTGTGCATATAAATTCAATTGATTTCTGTGCATTGATTTTATATCCTGCCACTTTGATGAATTCCTGTCTGAGTTGTAGATATTTCGGGGTGAATTCTTTTGGGATTTCCACATAAAGTGTCATGTCATCTATGAAGAATGAGAGTTTGACTTCTTCTTTGCCAATTCTGATGCCTTCTGCTGTTGTTGTTGTTGCTGCTGTCCTTGTTGTCTGATTGCTGAGGCTAGGACTTCTAGTACTTTGTTGAGCAGCAGTGGTGATAGTGGACATCCTGTTCTGTTCCTGACCTGATCTTAGGGGAAAAGTTCTCACTTTTTCCCCATTAAGAGTGATAGTGGCTGTGAGCTTTTCATATATAACTTGTAGAATATTGAGGGATGTCCCCACTATCCCTACACTGTGAAGAGACTTAATCAAGAAAAGATGCTGCATTATGTCAAATGTTTTTTTTCTGCATCTATTGAGAAGACCATAAGGTTCTTGTTCTTTCTTTTATTTATGTAGTGTATCATATTGATTAATTTGAAGATATTGAACCACCCTTGTAGCCCAGGAATAAATCTCACTTGGTCATGGTAAATAATCCTTTTAATGTACTGTTGGATCCTACTGGGTAATACTTTGGTGAGAATCTTTGCATCCATGTTCATCAGGGATATTGGTCTATAATTCCTTTTTTTTTGGTGGAGTCTGTGTCTGGTTTGGGGATCAAGGTAATGCTGGCCTCATAAGAAGAGTCTGAAAGTTTTCCTTCCATTTCTTTTTGTTTTTTTGAAAGAGCTTCAGAAGAATAGTTATTAATTTTTCTTTAAATGTTTGGTAGAATTCACTTGGGAAGCCATCTGGCCTTAGGCTCTTGTTTGTTGGGAGATTTTGTTTATGCCTTCAATTTCCTTGCTGTTTATGGGTTTGTTCAGGTTTCCTATTTCTTCCTGTTTCAGTTTTGGTAGTTTATACATATCTAGGAATGCATCAATTTTTTACAGATTGCCTAATTTATTGCCATATAGTTGCTCATAATATGTTCTGATAATTGTCTGTATTTCTTTGAGATCTCTCCTCTTTCATTCATGATTTTATTTATTTGGATCCTTTCTCTTTTGTTTTTGATAAGGCTGGCAAAGAGTTTCTCATTCTCAATTAATTCAAAGAAATAACTCCTCATTTTCTTGATCTGTTCTACTTTTCCTTTGATTTCTATTGCATTGATTTCTGCTCTAATCTTTCTTATTTCTCTACTTCTGCTTGGTTTAGGCTTTATATACCGTTCTTTCTCCAGCTCCTTTAGGTGTAAGGTAAGGTGGTGTATTTGAGACCTTTCTTGTTCTTGAGAAAGACTTGTATTGCTATATACTTCCCTCTTAGGACCACCTTTACTGCATTCCAAAGGTTTTTAACACTTGTGTTTTCATGTTCATTTGTTTCCATTTTTTTTTTTTTAATTTCTTCTTTAACTTACTGGTTGTCCCATTTTAGTAGAATGCCTTTTAGCCTCCATGTATTTGAGTTCTTTCCAAATTTCCTCTTGTGATTGAGTTTCAGTTTCAAAATATTGTGGTCTGAAAATATGCAGGGACTGATCCCAATCTTTTGGCACCATTTGAGATGTGATTTGTGACCCAGTATGTGAACTATTCTGGAGAATGTTCCATGTGTAGTTGAGAAGAATGTGTATTCTGTTGATCTAGGATGGAACATCTGTGAAGTCCATCTGATCCAGGGTGTCATTCAAAGCCTTTGTTTCCTTGTTGATCTTCTGCTTAGATGACCTGTCCATTGCAGTGAGGGGGATGTTAAACTTCCCTACTATTATTGTATTATTATCAATGTGTTTCTTTAGTTTTGCTATTTAACTGGGTTATATAATTGGCTCCTCCCATGTTAGGGGCGTAAATATTTACAGTTGTTAGATTTTGTTGGATAGACCCTTTTGTTATGATACAGTGCTCTTCCTTATCTCTTATAATGGACTTTGGTTTAAAATCTAATTTGTCTGATATACAGATTGCCACCCCAGCTTTCTTTTCATATCCTTAGCATGATAAATTATTTTCCATCCCCTCATTTTCAATCTGGAGGTATATTTAGGTCTAAAATGAGTCTCTTGTAGACAGCATATTGATGAGTCATGATTTTTTTTTAATCTAATCTGATACCCTGTGTCTCTTGACTGTGGATTTTAGCCCATTTACATTTAAAGTAACTATTGAAAGATAATAATTTAGTGCCATTGTATTACCTGTCAAGTGACAGTTACTGTATATTGTCTCTGGGTTTTTTTTTGTTTTGTTTTGTTTGTTTTTTTTTTTTTTTCTGGTCTGTTACTTTTGGACTGTCTTTGCTTAGAGGATCAATTTTAATATTGCTTGTAGAGCTGGTTTGGTGATCACAAATTCTTTTAGTTTTTGTTTGTCCTGGGAGATTTTTATCACTCCTCCTGTTTTCAATGAGATTCTAGCTGAATAAAATATTCTTGGCTGCATATTTTTTTCTCATTAGCACCATAAATATATCATTCCAGTCCTTTCTGACCTGCCAGGTATCTGTGGATAGGTCAGCTTCCAATCTAGGTTCTATCCTTGTGGGTTACAGACCTCTTGTCCCAAGCTGCTTTCAGGATTTTTTCTTTGTCTCTGAGATTTGTAAGTTTCACTATTATATGTCATGATGCTGACCTATTTTTATCGATTTTGAGGGAGTTTCTATGTGCCTCCTGGATTTTGATGTCTGATTCCTTCCCCACATTAAGGAAGTTCTCCACTATAATCTTCTCCATTATATCTTCTGCCCCTCTCTTTCCTCTTCTTCTGGGATTCCAATTATTCTGATATTATTTTGTTTTATGGTATCACTTTGTCTTGAATTCTCCCCTTGTGATCAAGTAGTTATCTTTATTCTTCTCAGCATCTTTATTTCCATTTTTTTAATCATTTATATCACTAATTCTCTCTTCTGCCTCATTCATCCTAGGAGTTAGAGCCTCCATTTTTATTGCATTTCATTAATACATTTATGATTTCAATTCAGTTAGATTTTAGTTCTTTTATTTCTCCAGAAAGAGATTCTTGAGTGTCTTCTATGCTTTTCTCAAGCTTATCCAGTGTCTTTTTAATTGTTATTCTGAACTCTTGATCTGACATCTTATTTATATCCATTCTGATTAGGTCCCTTGCAGTCACTACTCCCTCTTGTTCTTTTTTTTTTTTTTTGAGGTGCAATTTTTCCATCTTGTCATTCTGTCAAGGGAAGAATTGATGAAGGAGAGAACAAAATGATAAAATGACAACAAAGACCCTAGAAAAATATACACTAAAATCAAAAGAGACCCAAAACAAGAAGAAAAAAAAATTTTTAAAAAGAGAATATAATCTAACAGGTGACTAGAATAGAGAAATACACTGGATTCTGTGTGTAGTTTGGTCTGTTTGTTAGAAAACTAGATTCCAAAATTGTAAAGAAAAGAAAACTTATATGTGTACAGAAATGAAATTAAATACAATGAAAGGATAGAATGTAACTGTAAAAATGGATTCTAAAAGACAAAAAAACAAAAGAGGAGAGCAAAAAAAAAAAAATACCACAATGACAACAAAAGGAAGGAATATAAACAAACTTGTGAACAATACAGAGCAATACCTTATCTCCTGAGTGTATTTTGTCAGTTGGTTAGAAAAAACTACATATGAAAATTATAAATTGTAAAGAGACAAAATTGTAAAGAAAAAAATTATACATACAAAAATAAAATTAAATACATAGAAAGGATAGATTGTGCCTTTCAAGATGAAAATTAAAGAAGACCTTAACAAAACAAAAATAAAGAAAGAAAACAACAACGAAGAGAATATGATCAGACAGGTGAATGGAACAGAGCCATACAATAGATTTCCAGTGAATTTTGGTCTGTTAGAAGAAACTACATCCTAAATTGGTAAATATATATATATATAAATTTGGTACAACAAAGGGATAGAATATAACTAAAAAATGAAAGCTAAAAATATTTTTTTCAATGTTTTCTTCTTTTTTTTTAATTTTATTTTTTATAAACATATAATATATTTTTATCCCCAGGGGTACAGGTCTGTGAATCGCCAGGTTTACACACTTCACAGCACTCACCATAGCACATACCCTCCCCAGTGTCCATAACCCCACCCCCCTCTCCCAACCCCCCTCCATCCAGCAACCCTCAGTTTGTTTTGTGAGATTAAGAGTCACTTATGGTTTGTCTCCCTCCCAATCCCATCTTGTTTCATTTACTCTTCTCCTACCCCCTTAACCCCCCATGTTGCATCTCCTCTCCCTCATATCAGGGAGATCATATGATAGTTGTCTTTCTCCAATTGGCTTATTTCACTAAGCATGAGAAAGCTAAAAATATTTTTAAAAAGGAGTTGATAAAATAAGAAAATAGTTGAAAACAGAAAGAAAAAAAAATGAAGTTGAAAAACTAAAGAATCATAGGGAAAAAAAGGCCTGAATTCTATGTGCTGCATTCCCTTAGGTCTGGAGTTTTATGTTTCTTATTGATTGGTAAACTTGGTCTTGGCTGGATGTTCTTGCTGATCTTCTGGGGGAGGTACCTGTTGCATTGATTCTCAAGTATCTGCCCCAGGCAGAATTGTGTCACCCCTGCCAGATGGCCAAGGTAAGTACTTTGCTCTGGTTTGCTCTATGTGGCTTTTGTTCCCTGAAGGCTTTCTGTAAAGCTTTAGAGGATGAAATAAAAATGGTGGTCTCCTTATCTCTCTGACCCTGGAGCTGAAAGCTCTGGCTCCACTCCTCAGTGCTTCATGAGAGAAAAGCAGTCAGTCAATCCCTGGTCCCTGGCCACACTCTGTGCTCACCCAGTCTGTGAAAAAGTGATTCTATCTCAGGCACATGACCCTGTTCCAAGACTCCAAACCCTGTAGACTATTGTGATGTGCTCCTGTGCCACTCTTTCAGAGGCAGAACGGGGGTGTTGCTGGTTATCCCACTTGCTGGGCTCCTGCTTAGAGAGCAGTCACCTGACAATGCCACTGTTCGTTGTTTATGGCAACCCCAAGTCGAGAACCTACTCCTGGGCTCACTAATACAGCCAGCTCCCCTGTTTTGATGCCTGGAAGCTCTGCTGCACTCAGGCACCCCTGGTCTTTTATACCCTGAGGATCCAGAGACCACACTGTCCCAGCTTGGGTTCCATCTCTGCTGAGCAGTCTGAGCAATGTCCCTCACCAGAGCAGACTTCTAACAGTTCCAATTTTGTGTTCCACTATTATATCACTTGCTGGTAGCCAGCTGTTGGAGGCTTCCTCCTCACTATGGTCTATCTTCTCATATATTGCTTTGGTTTGCTGAAAGTGGTCATGTTTTTTTGTTTTTGTTTTGTTTTGTTTTGTTTTGTTTTCATCTCTAGAGTTGCAGCTCTTCTTTTCTTTGCTCTGTGGTTGAGTTGGCAGGTATTCAGAATGATTTGATTATCTAGATGAATTCCTGGGACCAGAGGAAATTAAAGTCTCCTATTCCCCTGCTATCTTTGACTCTTCCCTTGAGTTACAGATTATGTACCATAGTTTAAAGGGCCTTTCCTATCCCTTGATTATTAAAACAAAATTTCACCCATGTTTTCTTGTTTTCTTCTAATCCTCTGGTAGCTTTTTTTTTTTTTAACATTGGAGTTTATTCTGGGTTTGCAGTGTATATTATGTTCTGATAATCTCTTTTCACCTCTTTTTGTTGTTGTTTTTGCTGGAATATTTAAAGGCAAATTATAGACATCATGTCTGTTCACTCTTAAATAATTGAGTATGCATATCAATCTGATAGAACTTATTTTTCCATTAAACTTCCATGCCATTATCATAGCTATCCAAATTAAGTTATCCCTTATTTATTCCTAACCATGCTACATTAAAATTTTCCTGATTGGGGCACCTGGGTGGCTCAGTGGGTTAAGCCTCTGCCTTCGGCTCAGGTCATGATCTCAGGGTCCTGGGATCGAGCCCCGCATCGGGCTCTCTGCTTAGCAGAGAGCCTGCTTCCTCCTCTCTCTCTCTCTGCCTGCCTCTCTGCCTACTTGTGATCTCTGTCAAATGAATAAATAAAATCTTTAAAAAAAAAAAATTTTCCTGATTACTTAAAAGGTGTCTCTATACAACCATTTATTTTTTCTCTCATCGGTATCTAAATAAGGGCCATATATCACATTTGGTTGTTATGTCTCAAGTTTGCTTCATTCTACATCCTCCTGCTTTTCCCTATATTATGTATATAATGTTATATACATAATATAATGTTATATACATAATATATATATTATGTATATAATGTATATAATGTTATGTATATAATGTTAAGGAGCAGAAAGAGGAGAACCAGAAGAGTGCAGCATCACTCTTTAAAAATGGCTTTAGAGAGTTCTCAAATACTTTTGAGAAAGAAATAGGATTTAAACAAACAAATAACAGTTAGCTTTGCCCAACATATTTAATTTTATCAAGACATGTGATTCATAAAAAGTAATTTTTTGATAAATTTAAACTTCTTTTGCATTAATCTAGAATTCTTCAAATTGTTCTTTGTGAATATACTTGTCAGTTCTCATTTTATATATTTATTGTTATATTTGTAATATTCTCTAGTGGGAGAACAAAATAATTTCAGTAATGTACCATAATTTGGGTACAATATGTACAATTACCCTGAAACATTGTGGCAGGAGTGTGGTGAGCAAGGTCCAAGTGACTTGGAGATAAATTGTACAGAGAGAAGAGGATTTTAAAGCATTCAGGACTCTTTAGGCCCATAAGGTTATCTTGGTTTTTTTTCTTGAGAACAATAGGAAGTCATTGAAAAGTTTTAAATTTTTAGCTGTATACCTTCAACTCAGTAAAATTCTGAATATTTATCTGTTGAGTAACTAGCTCACATTAAAAATATACAAGAAAATGTAAATTGGCTGTCATAAACTAACATGTGATTAAAATCTCAGTAAATTATGTTGTCAAGCCTAGAAACATGTCACTGCATTTCTGTTTACATTTCCACCAATTACTGTAGTTTATGCAGAAAACTGACCTGTTACCTGACATATAAGAACTCAGGATGCAAATATCTCTATTTGAAAAGAAAATAAATGATACTTTAAAAATAGAAAAACTGTATAGTCATTACCTTTTCAGAAGTTACTTCAATGTCATTTATTTTCCTTCCCATGTACTTAAGATGCATCTGTGCGATGCATTTTTCTGTGATGAGAGCTGCAGTTTTACCACCATTGATTGGTGTACTTTAAAATCTCACTTTTTTATATGTAGAACTCCAAAATAAGTACTATCAATCACTTAATATTTATCAAATGAGACTGAATTTACTTGTAATACAGAGATTGGTTGTTAAAAGCAGATTTTCCTAAGTCATAAAACAATGTGCTATTCTTTTAACAATGTTATGTATTTCCCCATGCTCATTTTGATTTTGTAAAATCAGTCTTCTTGGAAAATAGCATATTGTAACAGAGGAAACATCAGGATTGAAGCCAGTCAGAAGACTGTCACAATCCCAGTTTCACTACATATTTGTAGTATATCTTGACCAAGTTACAGTCTCCCTAAGTGTCTGTCATTTTTTATTTTATATACATAGTGGAAATAATAGTATCATATACATGTATCTAATAGTACTAATAGTGCTAATGGTATCTAATAATACTGTGAGAATTGAGTGAGATTGTTTATATAAGCGTTTGGCACACAGTAAATGCTCAGTGTAATTATGATGTTTTATTATCATATTTAATACACTCATAATGGTAGATTTAAGAGATTTGAGATATATTAGCGTTTCTCAGTATAATATTACATATTATATACATATATATTACAAACAGCTGATGATCTTTTATTTATAAGTGATACATTTCATCATTGGTATATCTCATTGGTAGTCACTCATTGATAATGTTTGAAGGATTATTGATTTTATTCTTTACACCCCTGGTGTGTCCACTTATAATTTTATAAATTAGGCCCTTAGCATTATGAGACAAAGTGATCTTGCCTTATTTTGCATTCCTTTCTTAATATATCCCATTCTCTTTCTTATACATGTATTTTCTTACTAGAAAAGTAATATAGCCTTAAGTGATTTTCATTTGCCAGACCAAATCATCATGGATGTAAAATAGTTATTCTAACAATCATCATACAGTATTACTCTAACTCTGGATTCACTTGCTTTACAAAATCTAGTGACTACTCTCTACCTCATTTTACTCATACCCACAGTGCATCTTAGGGGACATCTCTCAGCTAGCATGTGAACCAGTCTTCTTGGTTGCCACTTGGTGCCTCCCATTCTCTTCCTCTCCTTGCTATAGTCATGTTTCCTGTCTTGCCTATGCAAAAAGAATTTATGTAAGACATTGCCTCTTAAGGCCACATTCATTGCTGATAGTCTTTGAAGGTTCTTGCTGCTACTGGTACTTGGACGTCTTTACATTAATGTTGCTAATATCTACTGCTTTTGCCTAAGAGGGCTATCTGAATTAAGGGTGCCATCTCCCAAATGAGGTTGTTGACGATAGTGCTTCAGAGACCACAATGTAAGGATTAAACACTTGATGTGTTATGAAAATGCGATAGCTGAGGTAAAATAGCTATCTAATGAAGTAAAATAGCTTATTGCATTTTTCATATTTGGTTTTCTTCTAGGACCGAAATGTGAGTCCCTGTGAGTGAGCTGGATTAATGACTAATCCAACTGAATTATAGACATCTGTGATATAATTTAAATCATTCTTTCTAATGGACCTGCCCCCTTGTCTTTGAACTTCTCTTTAGTTCTGTGACATTTACTTCACAGAGAAGAGGAATTGTTTTTCGAGAGGTTCCGTGGCCCTTCAGGTAGCACTGCTCTGCCACCAGTTCTCCAAGTATACACAGATGTGTCCAAAACCCAGGGGAATAGAGTTGGGGGCATTCTAAGACCCCTTACAATCTTTCTTCCTGGTAAAAAAGAAAAAAAAAAGTTGTAGTACATGCCACAGTCTGTGTCTTCACTCAGGAATCAACATATAAAAGAATGGGAAAATAAGCAATCCTTTATTTAGCCACTCTAAGATGGTTCACAGGCCCAGATTCTCACATACCAAACAATGCTGGTCTGTTTGTGACATCCTTCCCTGGAATAACCCAGGTGATAGAATAATGTTGGGCTATAATCCAGATTTCAAATTACCTCTGTGGTTAATTAATACTCTTTCTCAATACAACCATTTTACTTTCTCTCTTTGATCTCTTTTACCCTAGAAAAGTAGGCCTCCATGCTCTTTGAGTCTTCTGGAACTTCCTGAGAGCTCTCTGGAGAAGCTGCATGTTAAAAAAACACTGTCTACTATAAAGCCTATGGGTATGGGCAGGCAGAATCCTTAGCTCATTGTTGCAATAACTCTGATCTCATTTTCTATCTACCCTAACTTCTCTTTTCTCATGGAAATCAGACACAGTCTACTTCAAACTTTTCCTACAAAAAGGACAGATACTTTATTTTCCTGCATAATTCCTCAAGCTCTGGGTTCACATACATAGGGAAAGTATCATTTCCCAATTCATCTACAGGCAATAGATCATGTTGGTAGACATCACTGTATTATATCCATCCCATTTTCTGTCAGCCCTTAGTCACATTAGGCCAGGCTTACTGAATTTCAATTCTCAACTCCCACTCCAATGGAAGCAGGTCTGTTGACAGGCAGGATTTATGCTAAATTTGCAAAAAATAAGGGTGAAGAAAGTGGTTTTTTTTCCCCAAAATGGTAATTTTTAGAGTATTTATAGCCAAATGGAAAGGATGTCATGTGCTAGCTCTTAACCTGTGTTCTCTGCTGACACTACCTGTTTTGTGGCATGTTCAGCGAAGTCCAATCAAATCCTTTAGGTTGTGAATTTCCTGAGATTCATGATGGGGTTATTCTAAATATTTTTTGTGCTCATCACCTGGGCTACTTTGCATAATAGCTTATATATGAAGAAGCATTTTTTCTATAAAGTTGAAGCAACTGTGATTAGAGCCCTTTAATTTTGGTCTTGATGAGTGAAAAAAATGGGTTTCCAAGAGCCTGCTCCAATGAGTTCTGCCGTTTGGTTTTATTTTTTTAATTCTTCATTTAAATTCAATTTAGTTAACATATAGTGTATTTTTAGTCTCAGGGGTAGAATTTAGTGGCTCATCAGTTGCATATAAGAACCCAATACTCATTATATCAATTGCTCTCCTTAATGCCTATCACCCAATTACTCCATCACCTTACCCACCTCCCCTCCTGCAATCCTCAGTTTGTTTGCTGAAGTTGAACATCTCTTATGGTTTCCCTCCTTCTATATACTCATATTTATTTATTTTTCCTTCCCTTCCTCTATGTATACCTATTTAGTTTCTTAAATTCTACATATAAGAGAATCATATGGTATTTGTCTTTCTCTCACTGACTTATTTTGTTCAACATAATACCCTCTACTTCCAATCATGTTGTTCCAAATGGCAAGATTTCATTATTTTTTATGGCTGAGTTATATTCCATTGTGTAAATATATATTCTGCATCTTTATACATTCATTAGTTAACAGATATCTGGGCTCTTTCCATGTTTTTGGTATTGTGGACATTGCTGCTATAAACAATGGGTGCATGTGTCCCTTCGAATCACTATGTATGTACCCTTTGGGTAAACACCTGGTAGTGCAATTGCTGGGTCATATGTAGCTTTATTTTTAACATTTAGAGGAACCTCCATACTGTTTCCTGGAGCAGCTTTACCAGCTGCATTCTCATCAACAGTGTAAGAGTGTTCCTCTTTCTCCATATCCTTGCCAACATCTGTTATTTCCTGACTTGTTAATTTTGGCCATTCTGACAGGAATGAGATGTTATCTCCTCGTGGTCTTGATTCTTATTTCCTTGATGCTGAGTAATTTTTGAACATTTTTTTTTCATCTGCCTGTTGGCCATTTGTATGTCTTCCTAGAGAAATGTCTGTTCATGTCCTCTGCCAATTTCTTGACTGGATTTTTTGTTTGGGGCTTTTGAGCTTTCTTGACTCCTTTCTTTGCTGTGCAAAAGCTCCTTATCTTGATGAAGTCCCAGTAGTTCATTTTTTATTTTCTATTCCTTGCCTTTGGAGATGTGTCTAGCAATAAGTTGCTGCAGCCAAGGTCAAAGAGTCTGCTGCCTGTGTTATTCTCTGGGGTTTTGATGGATTCCTGTCTCACATTTAGGTCGTTCATCCATTTTGAGTTTAATATTTTGTGTCATGTAAGAAAGTGGTCCATGTTCATTTTTCTGCATGTGGCTATCCAATTTTCCCAACACCACTTATTGAAGAGACTATTTTCCATTGGATGTTCTTTTCTCATTCTCTCATTTATTGAAGAGACTATTTTCCATTGGATGTTCCTCAGCCATAGAGTTGAGGGTCCATTTCTGCATTCTTTATTCTGTTCCATTGATCTATGTGTCTGGTTTTGTGTCAGCACCATACCATCTTGGTGATTACAGCTTTGTGGTACAGCTTGAAGTCTGGAATTGTGATGACTCCAGTTTTGGTTTTCTCTTTCAACATTACTTTCAGAGTCTTTTCTGGTTCCATAAAAATTTTAGGATTGCTTATTCTAGCTTTGTGAAACATGTGGATAGTATTTTGATAAGGATTGCATTTGATGTGTAGATTACTTTGAGTAGCATAGACATTTTAACAATATTTGTTCTTCCAATCAATAAGCATGGAAAGTTTTTCCATTTATTTGTGTCTTTCTCAATTTCTTTCAAAAATGTTCTGTTGTTCTCTGAGTAGAGAACCTTTAACTCTTTCATTAGCGCTATTCCTAGGTATCTTATGGTTTTGGTGCAATTGTAAATGGGATCAATTCCTTGATTCCTCTTTCTTTTGCTTCATTGTTACTGTATAGAAAAGCAGCTGGCTTCTTTCCATTAATTTTATATCCTGCAACATTGCTGAATTCCTGTATCAGTTGTAGCCATTTTTTTGGTGGAGTCTTTTGGATTTTCTACATAGAATATCATGTTGTCTGCAAAGAATGAAGTTTGACTTCTTCTTTGTCAGCTTGAATGCTTTTTTATTTCTTTTTGTTTTCTGATTGCTGAGCTAGGATTTCTAGTACTATGTTGAATAACAGTGGTGAGCCTGGACATCTTTATTATGTTCCAGCCTTAGGAGAAAAGCTCTCAGTTTTTCCCATTGAGCATGATATTCTCTGTAGGTCTTTTCATAGATTGTTTTTAATGATGTTGAGGTATGATCTAACTATTTCTACATGGTGGAGAGTTTTATCAAGAAAGGATGCTGTATTTTGTCAAATGGATTTTCTGCACCTAGTGAGAGGATCATATTGTTTTCATCCTTTCTTTTATTAATGTAGGATATCACATGGATTGATTTGCAGATGTTGAACCATATTTGAAGCTGAAGAATAAATCCCACTTGGTCATGCTGAATAATCCTTTTAATGTACTGTTGGATCCAATTAGCTAGTAACTTGGTGAGGAATTTTACACCCATGTTTATCTGGGATATTGGTCTGTAATTTTCCTTCTTAGTGGAGTCTTGGGATTTGGGATCAAGGTAATGCTGGCCTCCTATAAAAATTTGGCAAATTAGTCTATTTTTTGGAAACAGTTTGAAAAGAATATGTATTAATTCCTCTTTAAATATCTGGTAGAGTTTCCCTGGGAAGCCATCTGGCCCTGGACTCTTGTTTGTTAGATTTTTGATTACTGATTAAATTTCTTTTCAGGTCATGGGTATGTTTAGGTTTTCTATTTCTTCCTGTTTCAGTTTTGGTAATTTATATGTCTCTAGGGATGTATCCATTTCTTCCAAATTGCCTAATTTGTTGGCATATAGTTGTTCATAATATTTTCTTAGAGTTGCTTGTAGTGCTTCGGTGTTGGTAATGATCTCTCCTCTATCATTCATGATTTTATTAATTTGGGTCCTTTCTCTTTTCTTTTTAAAAGTCTGACTAGTCTCCAAAGGCAAGGGAAACAAAAGCAAAAATGAACTTTTGGGATTTCATCAAGATCAAAAGCTTCTGCATAACAAAAGAAATAGTCAAGAAAACAAAGAGGCAATCCACAGAATGGGAGAAGATATTCACAAATGACACTACAGACAAAGGGCTGATATCCAAGATCTGTAAAGAATTCCTCAAATTCAACACACACAAAACAGATAATCATGTCAAAAAATGGGCAGAAGACATGAACAGACACTTCTTCAAAGAAGCCATACAAATGGCTAACAGACACATGAAAAAATGTTCATCATCATTAGCCATCAGGGAGATTCAAATCAAAACCACATTGAGATACCACCTTACACCAGATAGGATGGCCAAAATCAACAATACAGGAGAGAGTCATTTATCATGAGGAGAGGGAGGCTGGGGACTGGGTGAGCCTGTTGGTGGATATTAAGGAGGGTACATATTGCATGGAGTATTGGGTGTGGTGCACAGACAATGAATTATGAATCACTGAAATAAATTAAATTAAATTAAAAAAATAAAAGTCTGGCTAGGGGTTTATCAATCTTATTAATTCTTTCAAAGAATCAGCTCCTATTTTTGTTGATCTTTTCTACTGTTTTTTTTTCTTATTTCTATATCATTAATTTCAGATCAGAGCTGTCCACATGTTTCACAGAGCTTTATTGCCTCTTGTATTTCCAGCTTTTTCAGGTGAAAGTTTAGGTTGTGTATTTGAGGCTATTCTTGCTTCTTGAGAGAGACCTGTATATACTTCTCTCTTCAGACTGCCTTTGTTGCATCCCAAAGTTTTGAACTATTGTGTTTTCACTTTCATTTGCTTCCATGTATTTTTAAATTCAACTTTAATTTCTTGGTTGATCCATTTATTCCATAATAGGATGTTTTTTAACCTCCATGTATTTGTGATCATTCTATCTATTTTTTTTTTTTGGAGACTATTTTATTTTATTTTATTTTATTTTTATTTTTTTTATTTTTTCAGCATAATAGCCTATCTTTTTTTTCTTGTGTTTGACTTCAAGTTTTAAAGCATTGTGGCCTGGAAATATGCATGGTATAATATCATTTTTTTGTATTGTTTGAGAACTGATTTGTGACCCAGTATGTGATCTGTTCTGGAGAATGTCCCATATGTTCTTGAGAAGAATGTGTATTATGCTGCTTGAGGATGAAATGCTCTGAATATATCTATTAAGTCCATCTGGTCCAGTGTGTCATTCAAATCCCTTGGTTCTTTGTTGATCTTCTGCTTAGATGATCTGTCCATTGTTGTGAGTGGGATGTTAAATTCCCCTACTATTATTGTATTATTATCATGAGTTTCTTTAAGTTTGGTATTGACTGATTTATATATTTGCCTTCCCCAAGTTAGGAGCATAAATATTTAGAATTGCTGGATCTTTTTGTTGGATAGACCCCTTCAGTAGGATATAGTGTCCTTATTCATTTCTTTTTATAGTCTTAGGTTAAAAATCTAGTTTATAAATATGTCTGGTTACTTCTGTTTTGTATTGCTGTAGTGGCATAATAAATTGTTCTTTACCCCCTCACTTTCAATCTGCAGGTGTCTTGGGGTCTAAAATGAGTAAGCAGCATATCAATGGATCTTGTTTTTATATCCATTCTGATAACCTATGTCTTTTGATTGATATTGGAGCATTTAATTCATTTACATTCAGAGTAATTATGGAAATATATGAATTTAATGCCTTTGTATTATTTGCAAAGTCATTGTTCCTCTAAATTGTTTCTGTTCCTTTCTAGTCTTTGTTACTTTGGGGCTCTCTCTCCACTGAAAGGATCCCCTTTAGTATTTCTTGGAGGACTGGTTTAGTGTTCACAAATTCCTTTAGATTTTGTTTGTTCTTGAAACTCTTTATCCCTCTTTCTATTCTGAATGACAACCTTCTCGATAAAGTATTCTTAGCTGTATATTTTTTTCCCTATTTAACACATTGAATGTATCATCCCAGACATTCTGATCAGTTGGGTCTCTGTAGATAGGTCTGCTGCCAGCCTTATGTGTCTACAATTGTAGGTTAAGGATCTTTTGTCCTGAGCTACTTTCAGGATTTTATCTCTGTCTTTGAAAATTGCAAGATTCACTATAATATGATGAGGTGTTTTACTATTTCTGGTGCATTTGAGGGGGATTCTCTGTGCCTCCTGGGTTGAATGTTTGTTTCCTTCCCAGATTAAGGAATTTCTCAACTCTAATTTGTTCAAATGAACCTCCTTCCCCTTTTTCCTGCTCCTTGTCTTCTAGGACCTCTATCATGTGGATATTATTTCACTTTATGGAATTGTTGAGTTCCTAATATGCCCTTCATGATCTAATAGTTTTCCTTCTCTATTCTTTCCAGCTTCATTATTTTCCAACTTTTTATTTTCTATATCACTGACTCTCTCTTCTGTTTTGTTCATCCTCATTTTTATGGCTTTCATTTTGGGACTGCATCTCAGTAATAGCGTTTTTAATTTTGTCCTGACTAGATTTTAGCTCCTTTATCCTTATAGCTCGGGATTCTTTGTTGTCTTCTATGTTTAGTGTCTTTCAAGCCCAGCAGGTATTTTTACAATTGTCATTTTTTAAATTCTAGTTCAGGGATACCTGGGTGACTCAAATAGTTAAGCATCTGCCTTTGGCTCAGGCCACGATCTCCAGGTCCTGGAATCAAACTCCATTTCAAGTTTCCATCTCAGAAGGGAATCTGCTTCTCCCTCTCCTTCTGCTTCTCCCCCTGCTCATGGCCTCTCTCTGTATCTTTCTGTCTCAAATGAATAAATAAAATCTTTAAGAAAAATAAATTCTACTTCAGACATCTTACTTTTATCAGTATTGATTAAAACCATGGCAGTCAGTACTAATTCCTATTCTTGCTTTAGGTGTGGTTTTCTCCATCTTGTCATTTTGTACGGAAAAGAAAGGAAGAAGAAAAAGAGAAAAAAAAGAACAAAAATAACAAGAATAGCAAGAATAATGACAAAATTTCAGAAAATTTCTGGTCTACAGTGTTTACACTCTACTGTTGCATTTTGGTTGGTCTTTCCAACTTGTCTATCTTCTACAGAGTACCTCCTTGCTTGTAGTAAGGAGGGTTTGGACCTTTAAATTATGTGTGCTTTGATATGTTTGTCAAGATAAGTATGTACAAGAAAGAAGAAAAAAGAAGAAGAAAAACAAAGTTTGAGCCACTACAGGAGAAAAGGAAAAGGAACAAAAATACAAAGAAACATTCAAACAAAAAATTAAAAGCTTGAATCCAAAAAATGAAAGAAAGAAAGAAAGAAAGAAAGAAAGAAAGAAAGAAAGAAAGAA